>NC_069500.1:893773126-894073126 GCF_027579735.1 Bombina bombina
ACGACAAGTCCACGGATTCATCCTTTACTTGTGGGATACAATACCAAAGCTACAGGACACAGATGAACGGGAGGGACATGACAGATAACTAAACAGAAGGCACCACTGCTTGAAGAACTCTTCTCCCAAAAATAGCCTCAGAAGAAGCAAAAGTATCTAAATTGTAAAATTTGGAAAAAGTTATTAAGGGAGGACCAAGTCGCAGCCTTACAAATCTGTTCAACAGAAGCATCGTTTTTAAAAGCCCATGTGGAAGCCACCGCTCTAGTAGAATGAGCTGTAATTTTTTTCAGGAGGCTGCTGTCTAGCAGTCTCGTATGCCAAACGGATGATGCTTTTCAGCCAAAAAGAAAGAGGTAGCCGTAGCTTTTTGACCCCTGCGCTTTCCAGAATAGACAACAAATAGAGAAGATGTTTGACGGAAATACTTGGTCGCTTGTAAGTAAAACTTCAAGGCACGAACCACGTCCAAGTTAAGTAACAGACACTCCTTCTTTGAAGAAGGACTAGGACAGAGAAGAAACAACAATTTCCTGATTAATATTCTTATTTGAAACAACTTTAGGAAGGAATCCAGGTTTAAGAGCGCAAAACCACCTTATCAGAAAGGAATATAAGATAAGGCGAGTCGCATTGTAATGCAGAAGCTCAGAAACTCTTTGAGCAGAAGAGATAGCAACTAAAAATAGAACTTTCCAAAAGACGTTTAATATCTATGGAATGCATGGGTTCAAACGGAACCCCTTGAAGAACATTTAGAACTAAATTCAAACTCCATGGCGGAGCAACAGGTTTAAACACAGGCTTGATTCTAACTAAAGTCTGACAAAACGACTGAACGTCTGGGACATCTGCCAGACGCTTGTGTAGTAAGATTGACAAAGCAGAAATCTGTCCCTTTAAGGAAGTATCTGATAATCCCTTCTCCAATCCTTCTTGGAGAAAGGACAAAATCCTAGGAATCCTGATCTTACTCCATGAGTAGCCCTTGGATTCGCACCAATAAAGATATTTACGCCATATCTTGTGGTAAATTTTCCTAGTGACAGGCTTTCGAGCCTGAATCAAGGAATCAATGACTGACTCAGAGAATCCCCGCTTAGATAAAATCAAGCGTTCAATCTCCATGCAGTCAGTTGCAGAGAAATTAGATTTGGATGTTGGAACGGACCTTGAATGAGAAGGTCCTGTCTCAGTTTCCACGGTGGCAGAGATGACATTTCCACCAGATCTGCATACCAAGTCCTACGTGGCCACGCAGGCGCTATAAAGATTACCGAAGCCCTCTCCTGTTTGATTCTTGCAATCAGACGAGATAGGAGAGGAAAAGGAGGAAACACATAAGCCAGGTTGAACGACCAAGGTACTGCTAGAGCATCTATCAGTACTGCTTAAGGATCCCTTGATCTGGACCCGTAACAAGGAAGTTTGGCATTCTGACGAGATGCCATCAGATCCAATTCCGGTGTGCCCCATTGATGGCTCAATGCCGCAAACACCTCCGGATGGAGCTCCCACTCCCCCGGATGAAAAGTCTGACTACTTAGAAAATCCGCTTCTCAGTTCTCCACTCCTGGGATATATATTGCTGATAGATGGCAAGAGTGAGTCTCTGCCCATCAAATTATTTTGGAAACCTCCATCATCGCTAGAGAACTCTTTGTTCCCCCTTGATGATCGATATATGCTACAGTCGTGATATTGTTCGACTGGAATCTTATGAATTTTGGCCGAAGCCAGCTGAGGCCACGCTTGAAGCACGTTGAATATTGCTCTCAGTTCCAGAATATTTATTGGTAGTAGGGAGTCCAAACACCCTGAGCCTTCAGGGAATTCCAGACTGCACCCCAGCCCAAGAGGCTGGCGTCCGTCGTCACTATGACCCATGCTGGCCTGCGGAAGCACATTCCCTGGGACAGATGATCCTGTGACAACCACCAATCAAGAGTCTCTGGTCTCTAGATCCAGATTTATCCGAGGAGATAAATCCGCATAATCCCCATTCCACTGTCTGAGTATGCACAGCTGCAGCAAATGTAAGCGAGCAAACAGAACTATGTCCATTGCCGCTACCATTAACCCAATGACCTCCATACACTGCACCACTAATGGCCGAGGAATGGAATGAAGTGCTCGGCAAGTAGTTAAAATCTTTGATTTTCTGACCTCCGTCAGAAAAATTTTCATGTCTACCGAGTCTATAAGAGTTCCTAGGAATGGAACTCTTGTCAGCGGAACTAGTGAACTCTTTCTTATGTTCACCTTCCACCCGTGAGTTCTTAGAAAAGCCAACACGATGTCCGTGCGAGATTTGGCTAGATGGTAAGTTGAAGCCTGAATCAAAATATCGTCCAGATAGGGCGCCACTGCTATGCCCCGCGGCCTTAGAACCACCAGAAGGGACTCTAGCACCTTTGTGAAGATTCTGGGAGCTGTGGCCAACCCAAAAGGAAGGGCCACAAACTGGTAATGTTTGTCCAGGAAGGCGCACCTGAGGAACTGGTGATCTTTGAGGATAGGAATGTGAAGATACGCATCCTTCAAATCCACGGTGGTCATATATTGACCCTCCTGGATTATTGGTAAAATTGTTCTTGAACGATGGGACTCTGAGAAATTTGTTTAGACTTTTGAGATCTAAAATCGGTCTGAAGGTTCCCTCTTTTTTGGGAACCACGAACAGATTTGAGTAAAACCCCTGCCCTTGTTCTGATTTTGGAACTGGGCAGATTACACCCATGGTATATAGGTCTTCTACACATCGCAAGAACGCCTCTCTCCTTTTGTCTGGTCTACAGACAAACGTGAAAGATGAAATCTCCCTCTTGGGAGAGAATCCTTGAATTCTAGACGATACCCCTGTGTCACAATTTCTAATGCCCAGGAATCCTGAACGTCTCTTGCCCAAGCCTGAGCGAAGAGAGAAAGTCTGCCCCCTACTAGATCCGGTCCCGGATCGGGGGCTGCCCCTTCATGCTGTCTTGGTAGCAGCAGCGGGCTTCTTGGCCTGTTTAGCTTTATTCCAGGTCTGGTTAGGTCTCCAGACTGACTTGAATTGTGCAAAATTCCCCTCCTGCTTGGTGGCGGAGGAGGAAGTAGAGGGACCACCCTTAAAGTTTCGAAAGGAACGAAAATTTTTCCGTTTGGTCCTCATTTTAACCGTCTTGTCCTGAGGAAGGGCATGACCTTTACCTCCAGTAATGTCGGAAATGATCTCCTTAGTTCAGGCCCGAATAGGGTCTTACCCTTAAAGGGAATAGCTAAAAGCTTGGCAGACCAAGACTTAAGCCATAACGCTCTACGCGCTAAAATGGCAAAGCCTGCATCGTTTGCCGCTAATTTAGCCATTTGGAAAGCGGCATCTGTAATAAAAGAATTAGCTAGCTTGAGAGCCTTAATGCTATCCATCATCTAATGTCATCTAATGGGGTCTCAACTTTAAGAGACTCCTCTAGAGCCTCAAACCAAAAAGCTGCTGCAGAAGTTACTGGAACAATGCACGCTATAGGTTGTAGAAGAAAACCCTGATGAATAAACAATTTCTTTAGAAGACACTCTAATTTTTTTATCCATAGGATCTTTAAAAGCACAACTGTCCTCAATAGGTATAGTTGTACGCTTAGCCAGGGTAGAAATAGCTCCCTCCACCTTAGGGACCGTCTGCCACGAATCCCGAATGGTGTCCGATATGGGAAACATTTTCTTAAAAGTAGGAGGGGGAGAGAACGGAATGCCTGGTCTATCCCATTCCTTAGTAACAATGTCCGAAATTCTTCTAGGGACTGGAAAAACATTAGTGTAAGTAGGGACCTCTAGATATTTATCCATTTTACACAATTTCTCTGGTGGGATGACAATAGGGTCACAATCATCCAGAGTCGCTAAAACCTCCCTGAGTAACAAGCGGAGGTGTTCCCCCACCCCCAAATCAGAACACACATCGGAGATGGCCAATAAAGCATCAGAGGGCTCAGCATTTACTCTAATACCTGGCCTGCTGCACTTACCCTGTAAACCTGGCAGTTTAGATAATAACCTCTGTAAGGGTAGTAGACATAACTGCAGTCATATCTTGCAGGGTGAAAGAATTAGACGCGCTAGAAGTACAAGGCGTCGCTTGGGCGGGCGTTAAAGGTTGTGACACTTGAGGAGAAGTAGATGGCATAACCTGATTCTATTCTGACTGAGAATCATCCTGAGACATACTTTTATCAGCTAAAATATGTTCTTTGCAATGTAAGGCCCTTTTAGTACATGAGGGACACATTTGAAGTGGGGGTTCCACAATGGCTTCAAAAACACATGGAACATTGGCTTTCCTTAATGAAAGACATGTTAAAACAGGCTAGTAATGACCACAAACAGGCTTGAAAACACTTTAGTGAAAAAAATAATCTGAAAAACGGTACTGCGCCGTTAAGAGAAAAAAAGCATACAATTTTTCCAAAACTGCTCTAAAATGATAAAATTATCCCAATTTTAGTATATAGGTGTCTTATCTTGCCAGCTAAGATTGCACCACAATAAAAGGAATGCTTAACCCTTAATGGATAAAAACGTTCAAAAAAACGTTATGAAATTAACCAAATAACCCCCTGTACCTCGCCACAGCTCTGCTGTGGCGCCTACCTGCCCTCAGGGGTTTGTAAAATCACTCAAACACTTTGATTAGGCCAAATCTTTCCTTTGAGGCCCACAGGAGCTGGAGCTTGCTGCTTGCATGGGTAATTTACCTGCGCAACTGAGGCGCAAAATTAGGCCCCGCCCATCTACATCAATGTCTCAATGCCTTGCAAAAACCGCTATAAAGCGGTCTAGAACCTAGCCATGTGGGTTTCCATATACCCAGGTCTAAAAGAAAGCCATGTGCACCCACCATTGCCATAAAAAATAAAAATGTTTGCTTCACACAAAAAAACATTAATTGCCCTCCAAACATAAAATTGTTTGCCCAACAAACATTATGTCATCAGTGTCAACCATTTTTTCAGCCCAAAACATACAGGTCCCAGTAATACCCTTCTATTTCACATGTAGGATTACTGCTGACCCCTTCCCTTATGGGAATACTGTCAGCCAGTTCTGAAATAACAGTCTCTCCAGAAAAAAATAACTGAACATACCTCAATGCTTGTAGCATGAAAAACGTTCCTCACACTGAAGTTTCTTAAGTACTCCTCAGCCATTCTGTGGGAACTACTCTGGATCTTAGTGACAACTGCTAAAATCATCAGTCTCCAGGCAGAAACTATCATTTTATCACCTCTTTCACTTTACCCTTCCTACTACTTAGTATAGGCAAAGAGAATGACTGGGGGTGGAGTCAAGGGAGGAGCTATATAGACAGCTCTGCTGTGGTGCTCTTTGCCACTTCCTGTTAGCAGGAGGATAATATCCCACAAGTAAAGGATGAATCCGTGGACTCGTCGTATCTAGTAGAAGAAAACATGGACACTTTCATTCATTAAACTTTATTTTAAAAAAGAAGCTTAAATGTACTTTTCTTTATGGAAAACATACTGGCGGATTCTAAGCCCGCAGCTCCTGCTGAAGTTAGCACAGCGATGACGAATCCGGGTTCCTCCAATCGATGCGCACGCCCCCTTTGGCATCCAGCTCGTGAAGCAAGGCAATGATTGGAGGAATCCGGATTCGCAATTGCTGGTCTTCCTTCCTAAGATAGGGAGAGTCCACAGCTTCATTCCTTACTGTTGGGAAAACTATACCCAAGCTCCAGAGGATACTGAATGAATAACGGCAGGGAACAAAAAGAAAGAGGCGGACCCTATTCTGAGGGCACCACAACCTGCAAAACTTTTTTCCCCGAAAGCTGCTTCAAAAACATCAAAACTTGTAAAATTTTGAAAAAGTATGTAAGGAGGACCAGGTAGCTGCCTTACAAATCTGATCCATAGAGGCCTCGCTCTTAAAGGCCCAAGAGGAAGCCAATGCTCTAGTGGAATGAGCCGTTATCCTCTCAGGACGAAATTGTGAAGTAAGCGTGCATTCGATGAAGGATTAGGACACAAGGAAGGAACCACAATCTCCTGATTGATGTTGCGATCTTACACAACCTTAGGAAGAACACCTAATTTAGTACGTAAAACTGCCTTATCTGCATGAAAAATCAGATAAGCGGGCTCACATTGCAAAGCAGAGATCTTAGAAAGTCAATAAAAAGAGAACCTTCCAAGATAACAATTTAATGTCAACGGAATGCAGAGGCTCAAACGGAACCTGTTGCAAAACCCGAAGAACAAGATCTAGGCTCCAAGGAGGAGCCCTAGATCTAAACACAGGTCTGATCCTAATCAGAGCCTTAACAAATGACTACACTTTAGGAAGCTCAGCCAGTCTCTTGTGCAATAAAACCGTGAGGGCCGAAATATGTCCCCTCAGGAAACCAACAGAAAGTCCCTTCTCCAGCCCATCTGTGACAGGAAAATCCACGCTCTTCACACCAGAATAAGTAGGTCCTCCACACCTTGTGGTAGATACGCCGAGTAACTGGTTTATGAGCTTGAGAAAAAAAAAAAAAAAGGAGTATCAATGACACTCAGAGAAACCTCTCTTGGCTAAGACTAAGCGTACAATCTCAGCGCAGTCAGCCTCAGAGAATCTAGATTTTGATGAACAAATGGACCTTGTATCAGCAGGTCTCTGCGAGAAGGTAACTTCCACGGAGCAGATGAGGACATCCCAACTAGATCCGCGAACCACGTCCTTCGCGGCCACTTGTTCCTGCTCGATGCGGGCCACCACTCGAGGAAGAAGCGGTAATGGAGAAGATATGAGTTTGAACCTCCAGGGCACTGCTAGTGCATCTATTAGATCCACTTGGGGATCACTCGACCCGTACCTGGGTAGCTTGGTATTGAGACGGGACGTCATGAGATCTATCTCCGGCGTCCCCCACTTGCAGCATATCTCTGCAAACACCTCGGGATGGAGAGACCATTCCCCTGGATGGAAGGATTGCCTGCTGAGAAAACCCGCCTCCCAGTTCCCACACCCGGAATGTGGATCACTGACAGCTGTGTGCCTCCGCCCACTCCAGAATCTGAGATACTTCCTTCATCACCAAGGAACTTCTCGTTCCCCCCTGATGGTTGATGTAAGCCACTGAGGTTATATTGTCCGATTGGAATCTGATAAACTGGTACAAACCCAGAAGTGGCCAAGCCTTCAAGATTGCCCGTGGTTCCAAAATATTGATCGGGAGGGAGGACTCCTGCGTCCACAACCCCTGTGCCTTTCTGGCACCCCAAACAGCTCCCCATCCGGATAGGCTTGTGTCCATAGTCAGTCTCCCAGGATGGTCTTAAGCATGTTCCTCAGGACAGATCTGAACAGAGCCAACAAGAGAGTGATTCACTTGACCGGCTGTCTAATACAATCTGTTGAGACAGATATGAATTATTGCCATTCCACTGCCTCAGCATGCACAGTTGTGAAGGTCTGAGACAGAACCTGGCAAAAGGAATGATGTCCATGCAGGACACCATGGGACCAATCACCTCCATACACTGAGCCACAGAGGGACTCAAGGAGGTCCAGAGGGCAAGACATGCCGAAGTTAGCTTGCAACGTCTCTGGTCTGTTAGAAATATCCTTATGGATATGGAGTCTATTATAGTACCCAGGAATTCCACCCTGGTACTTTGGATAAGAGAACTCTCTTCCAAGTTTATCTTCCATCCATGTGATCGAAGAAGACTGAGAACGGACTCTGAGAATTCTTCCACAAGACAAAAGGATGTTTGCTTGCACCAGAATATCGACCAAGTATGGGGCTACTGCAATACCCAGAGTTTTGGCAACGGCTAGAAGAGCCCCCCAGAACTTTTGTAAAGATTCTTGGAGCAGTAGCTAGGCCAAACGGAAGGGCAATGAACTGCAAGTGCGGGTCCAGGAATGAAAGTGTTCCCTGTGGATTGGAACATGAAGGTAAGCGTCCTCCAGATCTCTAGTGCTCATAAACTGGCCCTCCTGAATAAAAAGGACCTTATCATCTCCATCTTGAAGGGACACTGAGAAATTTGCTTAAGCACTTTAGGTCCAGAATTGGGTGGAGAGATCCCTCCTCCTTTGGGACCACAAACAGGTTTGAATAAAACCCCAAACTTCTTTCTTCAATAGGCACTGGGACAACAACTCCCTCTTTTCTGGACTGGTAGATTTGAGAGAAGGAATCTGCCCTTTGGCAGATGAGAATTGAAGCCTCTCTTGTATCCCTAAGATACCGACAGTTTGCCCCCTACACCATCCGATCCTGGGCCACCCCTCCATGCCAATTTTTTTCGGCGGGCTTCTTATTTTGCTTGGGTTTATTCCAGGACTGAGACGGCTTCCAAGTACTCTTGGTATGCTCGGGCTTGGAGGAGGAGTGTTGTCTGTGATTTATCAGAACAAAAATTAGAAGATTGTTGTCCCTTAGACTTGTTCTTATCTTGCGGTAGGAAGGCACCCTTGCCTTCAGTAACCTTAGAAATAATAGAGTCCAGGCCTGGACCAAATAAAATCTTTCCCTTGAAGGGAAGAGAAAGGAGTCTGGACTTAGAAATCATAACCGCAGACTAAGACTTTCGACCAGAGCGCCCGGCGAGCTAGGACCGCAAAGCCAGAGACATTTGCACTTAGACGAAAAATTTGCATGTTCGCATCACAGATAAAAGTATTAGCAATTTTCAGAGCTTTAATTCTGTCTTGAATATCCTCGAGGGGAGACTCTACCTCAGCGAGTTCCGACAGTCGCACCAGTAGGTAGCCGCTCCGGAAACTGCAGACGCCGGTTGAAACAAAAATCCTGTAAGTTGAAACATCTTTCTCAGAAATGTTTCCATTTTCTTATCCTTCGGCTCTTTGTAGAAGAACTATCCTCAAGAGGTATAGTAGTACGATTAGCAAGCGTAGAGATAGCACCATCCACCTTAGGAATGGAGCCCCACAAATCCCATTGCGAGTCCGAGGGGGAAAAGGAAGAACCAATTCTTTCCCATTCGTTCTTAATAATGTTCACCATCTTAACCGGCACAGGAAAAGTCAAAAGGAACTTTCCTGTCTTCGTAAACACTGTCTAATTTAGTTATCATAGATTCTTCAGGCAGCGCGGCCTTTGGAACCTCTAACGTAGACAGAACCTCCTTTAATAAAAACACGAGTGCTCAATTTTAAATCTAAAGGACGGTTCCTCCGCAGCAGTAGGCTTAGATGCTAATGACTCCGACCCAGAAAGTTCACCCTCTGAAGCTAGAGGTTAAGTCATCATCGGATAACTGGGACATAATAGCTAAATCCAATATTTAGACTACTCCGGGTCAGGAGAGCTATGTTTAACCTTTCTCTTGCGTTTGTTAGAGCAAGGTAATGCACTGAGGGCCGCAGACACCGCCGTTTGTAACTGCACGGCAAAGTGCGCAGGAAGAAGGCCCCCTCCGGATGGAGGATTAGATGTGCTATGGGGAACTGCATGTGGAGTTGATAATGTAGCAGCGGTAGTAATCTCACGGGACACTGAGTCCTGAGAGGTAGACGGCTCAGAGGGACTAAGAGCCTTAAGCAGGTTCGTCTCCCTTCTTAGAATTTATAACGGTGTTAAGGCATGTGGAACATAATTGAGTGGGCGGAAAAACCACTGCCTCCTAACAATATAAACAGGTATGATTTAGCACAGAAGGAGTACCTTCTAACATGTCAGAGTCCTCCATAGCTCAGGTTATACCCACAGGAGGAAACAAATAAAAATGTTTATTATAGAAAACTGCACCTTTATACTCCCAATGGCTGGGGCACTCACCAGCTCCTAGACCCAGACAGTTAACAGAGCAAATGCTCTCCTCTGGTTCAAGTCTCAGTCGTAATGGAGGAAATGAACATAGACCTGTTATCACAAGTACAGCAAGTAATAAGAGCTGTGCAGCACTTTCAAAAACAAGAGTCACACAGTCTATCAGCCCAGAAAAAAAAAAAAAAAACACAACAACAACAAAAAAAATCACACAAAGCAGCATGTAAATAATTAATACACTGATTAATTAACCCCAACTGTTCAATCAACCCCCTTCAGAGGATATTAACCCTGGATCCTATCAAGGTATAAAGGAGCCACACTGTGACCCTGTTATAGCGTTTTATGTGTAAAAATATAAACAATCATACCTCCAGGATCCATGCTGTGGAACAGAACACAACGTCCCAAGTGTGACAGTCTTGTAGCATCGCTCCTGGCATGGACTTGAGTGAGAAAACAAGCAGGCAGCGAAACTAGTCAACACTGATTGCTTAGGAGCGGTTAGCAGTAGTCTGGATGTTTTCGCAGAAAATTTTTCCATGGGTCTTCAGACTCTAACTCATCAATACTCTCACTGAGAGGTTGACATGACTATTTAAAACTCCAGTCCTATCTCGAAGGGCAGATACCTTTTTTCAGGACTCTCCGAATCTTCTGACACTTCTCTGCCACCTCCTTACGTGACGAAAGGAAAAGAATGACTGGGGTATAATGAGGAAGTGGGAGGGATATTTAAGCCTTTGGCTGGGGTGTCTTTGCCTCCTCCTGGTGGCCAGGTGTTGTATTTCCCAACAGTAAGAAATTAAGCCGTGGGCTCTCCCTATCTTAGGAAGGAAAAAGAAGCTTCAATGTAATGTTTAATGAATGAAAAGTGCCCCTAATTTTAAGAGTATTTTTAGATACCGGCACTTAATTAAACTTTACATTAACTTTAACATACACTGATTTAAGTGTCTGTAAACGTAATATTTATAATATTAATATTAGCGTTTTGCAAGCATGTATATTACATTTACGTGTCTGAAACCTTATGTATTTGCTCTTTGAATGTACTGCATTAAACTTGTCTTTGTCCTCCCCAGTCTCAAATTGCTGCTTGCCCTAAAGCTTAACGTTAAGTTGTATCCAATCAAATTTCACTAGCCTGCCCCTAATTCTCCACCGTGAGCACGCTCTGCTAAAGCTCCCCTCCTAACATCCGCAAATGCTATATCTTCATATTCTTATTCTGTCTGCAGGGGGAACGCTGCAATTACAATGCGCATGCACAGCACTTCCGAGACTACAGGGAACGTGTTCAATGTAAACTAAATGGAACGCATGATCACACCAGCCTACCACTTTAAAAACTAACAAAGCAAAAAATAAAGCCAAATTCGGATGGGCAGCAAGGAAAAGCGACTCTGGGAGTTGCAGAGGTATAAAACAAAAAAAGTAGAGTAAGTTATATAAATTTTTGTGTTATTGTTATGCAAACTGGTTATTAAATTTAAGATCATTTGGAGTCTTCACAAGCTTTGGAACCGAGTAGCCAGTGAGTTTAATTTTTAAAATCTATATATAATCAGGATGTTCTGCTTGTGTTTTATCTATTTTTATCAAACTCTTGGGTGGGGTGGTACCATTTCTAATACCTTTGTTGTTACTTTGATGCTCCATCTTTACCTCTGAAGAGGAGCAACCTGCTCCTCATGAAGACTTGAGGTGCAACTGCAATTTATACAATTTCATTTCTAACTATATTTTATACACTGATTGTACACTCCCTATTTAACGTAAAGGGACATTAAACCCAAAAATGTTATTTCATGATTCAGATTGAGCATACAATGTTGAACAACATTCCAATTTACTTCTATAATCTAATTTGCTTCATTCTTTAGATATCCTTTGTTAAAGAAATAGCAATGCACATGGGTGATCACAAGGCAAATGTGTAACCACCAATCAGAAGATACTGAGCCTATCTAGATATGCTTTTCAGGAAAGAATATCAAGAGAATGAAGCAAATTAGAAAGTTGTTTAAAATGTTACTCTCTATCTGAATCATGAAAGAAAAAATGTGGGTTTAATGTTCCTTTAAAATCTTGATATAATTTGCTAGCTGAATACAAACATTAGGTCTCAATTCTATAACCATAAACAAAATGTTCTAAAAATGTCCAATATTACACAAGAGTAAAATGAGAGCTCAGCAACGCAACACAAAACAGAAAAATACATACACAAACACATTAAAATTACCTTTGCTTTGGCCAAGGATACATTCTCATGATTGTTACTTTTAATGAGAAAGAATCGAGCTTCTTGAAGAATATACCTAATTTTATTCATACGTTCTGAAAAATAAATAAAATAAAGAACATGAAATATGTAGAACTCTGCCTTCTCACATTTATCTTTTACAGTATCATAAGTCAATGTCATTTGTATAAAGCAGGTTATTTTTGACAGTGCAAGTGTAGGTCACAAAGAAAAAAGATAAATAAAAAAAAAATAAAAAAAACAGCATACTTGTGACACAAATAATGTTTATAAGCTTTAGACAATTTTTTTTAAAAAGGGACAGTAAACATAATGGATTTAAATTTAAAAATCTACTATTTGTACTTGATATATGCTGTAAATTTAGCATGTGTTAAAAGATTCCTTTATAGTTGAAACAAAAGTTTTTGTTTTTAAAGGGACAGTTTACCCTAAAATGTTTTTCTTTACTTTGTTTCCAATGATCCATTTTACCTGCTGGAGTGTATTAAAGGGACACTAAATAAATGCTAGATAGAATGATGCATTCAAACAAAATAGTCTAAAAATAGCACGTAGATGTATTTTTAAAAACGTTTCATTAGTTTAAATAGACAAAATAAGTGTAAAGTTTTAGTGTCTATAAAACAATGGGAGCTGCCATGTTGTAACTTAGGTTTACCTTCTCTGCTGTGGCTAATGAGGGACAGTTATCAATAGAGCACTAGAGTGTGCAGCCAATGGCTGTGGGGAATATAACAGTGTTCTGCATTTCCATTTCTACCAGGAACATAAAAGCTCACAATTTCACAATGGAATTAAAGGAAAAGGGGACAAAAATATGAAAGTATATTGCAGACTTATTTTCTATATATGGTTTATCATTTTATATTACCATTTGAAAGTGTTTAATGTCCCTTAAAAGGGACAGTCTAAACCTTTGAATTAAATTTTCACCTATAGTCTGCACCAAAAACGTTTTGGTGCAGACTGTCCCTTTAATGGAAGCCTCATTCCCAAAGGCCAAAAAAGTGACAACTGCGAGAGAAGAATGAGCAGTAATACACTCAGGGGGAGTCTTCCCCATAACCAGGTACGCCTTGCGAATCAAGGCCTTAAGCCACGCAGCTAGGGCAGCTTTCTGACTTTAATGCAAACCAGGGAAAGTGAATGAATAAAAAAACCCAGCAAGGCCTAAATTCATTTGTGGCTTCCAGATTTAGGAGTAGAATATAAAAATATATAAATAATAAATTCCCTCACAACAGCCAGGTTGTGAAGAAGCTGCTCCTTTGAATTTTTGGGAGCTGGGATAAAAATGGAACCACAATTTTGGATTAATTTTATTTTTAGATACTATCTTAGGAAGAAAGGAAAAGTTGATTCTCAGAACAGCTATCATGCTTACTAATTAGGCTAGTAAGCATGATAGCGCCGAAGGGTCATACATTCTCCTTGCTGGAGAAATGGACAAGAAAAATAGAAACTTCCAGAACAACAGCTGAAGGTCAAGACCATGCATAGGTTCATAAGGAGGGGGCTTGAAGGACTCCTAAAACCAGATTAAGATTTCAGGGCGGAGTCTGACAGGGCTGATTTGATTAGCAATTTTCTTACAGATAAAAGATATCGGATCCGTAGAAGAACTGGCTTATAAAGTCTTCCTCCAGATCATCCTGTAAGAGCCTTGTGATATGTGCTTGGTAATAGGCTTTCTGGCCTCAGAGTATCAATGTCCTGGGCCAGCACTAGGGATTTTATAACCATGGTGTCAAATATAAAATGGAGATCCTGATGAAAGAAAATACCATGTGAAAGAAGGTAATTTCTTAGAGGAAGTTGCAAGAGGACATTTCATAAAATCAGTATACCAAGCCATGTGAGGCCACGCGGGAGCCATCAGAATGCATAAAGCTTGTTCTTGTTTGATGCGGGCTATCATTCTGGATAGGAACATAAACAGAAGGATGAAAATCAGATTGAATGATCAGGCAACTAAGGCTCTATTTGATCCGCCCGAGACCTAGCACAATACCGGGGCAGCTTGTAGTTAAAGCAAAAAACTATGAGATCTACGTTAGGCATGCCCAAACGTTTTGATGCCTACATTATGTGGGCCACATCAATTTCCAAAAAACTGAGAGCTCCACTTTGATGGCTGATGTAAGACACGCTTGTGACAATTTACAGATTGGAAACTTAAACGATTCCTGCCTAAGGCTGGGCCAACTCTGGAGAGCCCAGAAGATTACATGGAGTTCCTGAATGTTTATTAGTAACCTCGCCTCCCACGATGACCAAACTCCTTGCACCCACTGGAACCCCAAACCATAACCCAAACTGTCAGGCTGGTGTCTGTGGTAATTACCCCCTACAATGGACAGATAAAGGAAGCTCCCTGAATGAGACTAGTGAGTCTGCCACCATTTCATGATCTGCTTCATCTTGTAGTCCAACTGCATCGTCAAACGGGTCCTTCTTTCCATTCCACTGATGCAACATCCTCAATTGTAGAGGTCACAGATGAAGGTCTTGGAAATGGAACAGCGTCTGAATCTGCTACCATGAAGCCCACCACATTGATACTGAATGCATTAGCTCTTTGGCAGATTGCTAGACGAAAATATCTAATGCCGCCATTTTTTGGAAGCCAAATCTCAGTAACTACATGATCTCTGTGTATAGGGATATGTAAAACATAATTTATGCTTACCTGATAAATTCCTTTCTTCTGTTGTGTGATCAGTCCACGGGTCATCATTACTTCTGGGATATTATCTGCTCCCCTACAGGAAGTGCAAGAGGATTCACCCAGCAGAGTTGCTATATAGCTCCTCCCCTCTACGTCACCTCCAGTCATTCGACCAAAGACCAACGAGAAAGGAGAAGCCAAGGGTGTAGTGGTGACTGAATTATAATTTAAAAAATATTTACCTGCCTTAAAAAACAGGGCGGGCCGTGGACTGATCACACAACAGAAGAAAGGAATTTATCAGGTAAGCATAAATTATGTTTTCTTCTGTTATGTGTGATCAGTCCACGGGTCATCATTACTTCTGGGATACCAATACCAAAGCAAAAGTACACGGATGACGGGAGGGATAGGCAGGCTCATTATACAGAAGGAACCACTGCCTGAAGAACCTTTCTCCCAAAAATAGCCTCCGAAGAAGCAAAAGTGTCAAATTTGTAAAATTTGGAAAAAGTATGAAGCGAAGACCAAGTTGCAGCCTTGCAAATCTGTTCAACAGAGGCCTCATTCTTAAAGGCCCAAGTGGAAGCCACAGCTCTAGTGGAATGAGCTGTAATTCTTTCAGGAGGCTGCTGTCCAGCAGTCTCATAGGCTAAACGTATTATGCTACGAAGCCAAAAAGAGAGAGAGGTAGCAGAAGCTTTTTGACCTCTCCTCTGCCCAGAATAAACGACAAACAGGGAAGAAGTTTGGCGAAAATCTTTAGTTGCCTGCAAGTAGAACTTGAGGGCACGAACTACATCCAGATTGTGTAGAAGACGTTCCTTCTTAGAAGAAGGATTTGGACACAAGGATGGAACAACAATCTCTTGATTGATATTCCTGTTAGAGACAACCTTAGGTAAGAAACCAGGTTTAGTACGCAGAACTACCTTGTCTGAGTGAAAGATCAGATAAGGAGAATCACAATGTAGGGCTGATAACTCAGAGACTCTTCGAGCCGAGGAAATAGCCATTAAAAATAGAACTTTCCAAGATAACAATTTTATATCAATGGAATGAAGGGGTTCAAACGGAACACCCTGTAAAACGTTAAGAACTAAGTTTAAACTCCATGGCGGAGCAACAGCTTTAAACACAGGCTTGATCCTAGCTAAAGCCTGACAAAAGGCCTGGATGTCTGAATTTTCTGACAGACGCCTGTGTAACAAGATGGACAGAGCTGAGATCTGTCCCTTTAATGAGCTAGCCGATAAACCCTTTTCTAAACCTTCTTGTAGAAAAGACAATATCCTAGGAATCCTAACCTTACTCCAGGAGTAATCTTTGGATTCACACCAGTATAGGTATTTACGCCATATTTTATGGTAAATCTTTCTGGTAACAGGCTTCCTAGCCTGTATCAGGGTATCAATAACCGACTCAGAAAAACCACGTTTTGATAAAATCAAGCGTTCAATTTCCAAGCAGTCAGCTTCAGAGAAGCTAGACTTTGATGTTTGAATGGACCCTGAATCAGAAGGTCCTGTCTTAGAGGTAGAGACCAAGGCGGACAGGATGACATGTCCACTAGATCTGCATACCAAGTCCTGCGCGGCCATGCAGGCGCTATTAGAATCACTGATGCTGTCTCCTGTTTGATCTTGGCAATCAATCGAGGAAGCAGCGGGAAGGGTGGAAACACATAAGCCATCCTGAAGTTCCAAGGTGCTGTCAAAGCATCTATCAGAACCGCTCCCGGATCCCTGGATCTGGATCCGTAGCGAGGAAGTTTGGCGTTCTGGCGAGACGCCATGAGATCTATCTCTGGTTTGCCCCAACGTCGAAGTATTTGGGCAAAGACCTCCGGATGAAGTTCCCACTCCCCCGGATGAAGAGTCTGACGACTCAAGAAATCCGCCTCCCAGTTCTCCACTCCCGGGATGTGGATTGCTGACAGGTGGCAAGAGTGAGACTCTGCCCAGCGAATTATCTTTGATACTTCTATCATTGCTAGGGAGCTTCTTGTCCCTCCCTGATGGTTAATGTAAGCCACAGTCGTGATGTTGTCCGACTGAAACCTGATGAACCCCCGAGTCTTTAACTGGGGCCAAGCTAGAAGGGCATTGAGAACTGCTCTCAATTCCAGAATGTTTATTGGCAGGAGACTTTCCTCCTGACTCCATAGTCCCTGAGCCTTCAGAGAATTCCAGACAGCGCCCCAACCTAGAAGGCTGGCGTCTGTTGTTACAATTGTCCAGTCCGGCCTGCTGAACGGCATCCCCCTGGACAGATGTGGCCGAGAAAGCCACCATAGAAGAGAGTTTCTGGTCTCTTGATCCAGATTCAGAGTGGGGGACAAATCTTAGTAATCCCCATTCCACTGACTCAGCATGCACAATTGCAGCGGTCTGAGATGTAG
This sequence comes from Bombina bombina, assembly GCF_027579735.1. NCBI lineage: Eukaryota > Metazoa > Chordata > Amphibia > Anura > Bombinatoridae > Bombina > Bombina bombina. Next base: position 893,790,255 of record NC_069500.1, read on the forward strand.
GCGTGCAAAGGGAACTATGTCCATTGCTGCTACCATTAAGCCGATCACCTCCATGCATTGAGCTACTGACGGGAGTTGAATGGAATGAAGGACACGGCATGCATTTAGAAGCTTTGTTAATCTGTCTTCTGTCAGATAAATCTTCATTTCTACAGAATCTATAAGAGTCCCCAAGAATGGAACTCTTGTGAGAGGCAAGAGAGAACTCTTCTTTTCGTTCACTTTCCATCCATGCGACCTTAGAAATGCCAGAACTAACTCTGTATGAGACTTGGCAGTTTGAAAGCTTGAAGCTTGTATCAGAATGTCGTCTAGGTACGGAGCTACCGAAATTCCTCGCGGTCTCAGAACCGCTAGAAGGGCACCCAGAACCTTTGTGAAGATTCTTGGAGCCGTAGCCAATCCGAATGGAAGGGCTACAAACTGGTAATGCCTGTCTAAGAAGGCAAACCTTAGATACCGGTAATGATCTTTGTGAATCGGTATGTGAAGGTAAGCATCCTTTAAATCCACTGTGGTCATGTACTGACCCTTTTGGATCATGGGTAAGATTGTCCGAATAGTTTCCATTTTGAACGATGGAACTCTTAGGAATTTGTTTAGGATCTTTAAATCCAAGATTGGCCTGAAAGTTCCCTCTTTTTTGGGAACCACAAACAGGTTTGAGTAAAACCCTTGTCCTTGTTCCGACCGCGGAACCGGATGGATCACTCCCATTAATAATAGATCTTGTACACAGCGTAGAAACGCGTCTTTCTTTATTTGGTTTGTTGACAACCTTGACAGATGAAATCTCCCTCTTGGGGGAGATAATTTGAAGTCTAGAAGGTATCCCTGAGATATGATCTCTAGCGCCCAGGGATCCTGGACATCTCTTGCCCAAGCCTGGGCGAAGAGAGAGAGTCTGCCCCCCACTAGATCCGGTCCCGGATCGGGGGCCCTCGGTTCATGCTGTCTTAGGGGCAGCAGCAGGTTTTCTGGCCTGCTTGCCCTTATTCCAGGACTGGTTAGGTTTCCAGCCTTGTCTGTAACGAGCAACAGCTCCTTCCTGTTTTGGTGCAGTGGAAGTTGATGCTGCACCTGCTTTGAAATTCCGAAAGGGACGAAAATTAGACTGTCTAGCCTTAGCTTTGGCTTTGTCTTGAGGCAGAGCGTGGCCCTTACCTCCTGTAATGTCAGCGATAATCTCTTTCAAACCGGGCCCAAATAAAGTTTGCCCCTTGAAAGGTATATTAAGTAATTTGGACTTAGAAGTTACATCAGCCGACCAGGATTTTAGCCACAGCGCCCTACGTGCCTGAATGGCGAATCCTGAATTCTTAGCCGTAAGTTTGGTTAAATGTACTACGGCCTCCGAAATGAATGAATTAGCTAGTTTAAGGACTCTAAGCCTGTCCGTAATGTCGTCCAGCGTAGCGGAACTAAGGTTCTCTTCCAGAGACTCAATCCAAAATGCTGCCGCAGCCGTAATCGGCGCGATGCATGCAAGGGGTTGCAATATAAAACCTTGTTGAACAAACATTTTCTTAAGGTAACCCTCTAATTTTTTATCCATAGGATCTGAAAAAGCACAGCTATCCTCCACCGGGATAGTGGTGCGCTTAGCTAAAGTAGAAACTGCTCCCTCCACCTTAGGGACCGTTTGCCATAAGTCCCGTGTGGTGGCGTCTATTGGAAACATCTTCCTAAATATTGGAGGGGGTGAGAACGGCACACCGGGTCTATCCCACTCCTTAGTAACAATTTCAGTTAATCTCTTAGGTATAGGAAAAACGTCAGTACTCGCCGGTACCGCAAAGTATTTATCCAACCTACACATTTTCTCTGGTATTGCAACAGTGTTACAATCGTTAAGAGCCGCTAAGACCTCCCCTAGTAATACACGGAGGTTTTCCAATTTAAATTTAAAATTTGAAATATCTGAATCCAATCTGCTTGGATCAGAACCGTCACCTACAGAATGAAGCTCTCCGTCCTCATGCTCTGCAAGCTGTGACGCAGTATCAGACATGGCCCTAGAATTATCAGCGCACTCTGTTCTCACCCCAGAGTGATCACGCTTGCCTCTTAGTTCTGGTAATTTAGCCAAAACTTCAGTCATAACAGTAGCCATATCTTGTAATGTTATCTGTAATGGCTGCCCAGATGTACTAGGCGCCATAATATCACGCACCTCCCGGGCGGGAGACGCAGGTACTGACACGTGAGGCGAGTTAGACGGCATAACTCTCCCCTCGCTGTTTGGTGAAATTTGTTCAATTTGTACAGATTGGCTTTTATTTAAAGTAGCATCAATACAGTTAGTACATAAATTTCTATTGGGCTCCACCTTGGCATTGGAACAAATGACACAGGTATCTTCCTCTGAATCAGACATGTTTAACACACTAGCAATAAACATGCAACTTGGTTACAATCTTAGTTAACAAAAACGTACTGTGCCTCAAAGAAGCACTAAACGATTAAATGACAGTTGAAATAATGAATTGAAAAACAGTTATAGCATCACTCTTTAAAAACAACACAACTTGTTAGCAAAGGTTTGTTCCCATTAGTAAAGTAACACTAATTAAATTTTAAACATAAAAATCATAGAGCAACGTTTTAAAACACAGTCACTACATAAGTCTCACAGCTCTGCTGAGAGAAACTACCTCCCTTCAAAGAAGTTTGAAGACCCCTGAGTTCTGTTAGAGATGAACCGGATCATGCAGAAAATACAAGAGTAACTGACTGGAAATTTTTGATGCGTAGCAAAGAGCGCCAAAAACGGCCCCTCCCCCTCACACACAGCAGTGAGAGAGAAACGAAACTGTCATAATCAAAACAAGTAAACTGCCAAGTGGAAAAATAATGCCCAAATATTTATTCACTCAGTACCTCAGAAATGCAAACGATTCTACATTCCAGCAAAAACGTTTAACATGAATTAAATACCTATTAAAAGGTTTAATGTATTTTTACAGAGTAATTCCGGTGAAATACCATCCCCAGAATACTGAAGTGTAGAGTATACATACATGTCATTATAACGGTATGGCAGGATTTTCTCATCAATTCCATTCAGAAAATAAAAACTGCTACATACCTCAATGCAGATTCAACTGCCCGCTGTCCCCTGATCTGAAGCTTTTACCTCCCTCAGATGGCCGAGAAACAGCAATATGATCTTAACTACTCCGGTTAAAATCATAAGAAAAACTCTGGTAGATTCTTCTTCAAACTCTGCCAGAGAAGTAATAACACGCTCCGGTGCTATTGTAAAATAACAAACTTTTGATTGAAGTTATAAAAACTAAGTATAATCACCATAGTCCTCTCACACCTCCTATCTAGTCTTTGGGTGCAAGAGAATGACTGGAGGTGACGTAGAGGGGAGGAGCTATATAGCAACTCTGCTGGGTGAATCCTCTTGCACTTCCTGTAGGGGAGCAGATAATATCCCAGAAGTAATGATGACCCGTGGACTGATCACACATAACAGAAGAAATAGGCATCTTAAGTTGATGAAAGATACATATTGACCCTTATGCACTAAAGGAACTATGTAGTGTAAATAATCTCCATCGCGAAAGTAGATATTCTCAGGAATAGGTTTAGAGTTTTGAGATTTATTATAGGCCGGAAAAGTGTCTTTCCTTTGGTACTACGAACAGGTTAGAGTAGTAAAAAAACCTTATTACTTTTCGAAAAAGAAGCGATCACTCCTATCGCATCCAGGTCCTTTACATAAACTAGAAAGGCTTTGGCCTTTGAGGGATCTCAAGGCACATGAGGAATCTTCCTCAATGAGGTCTTGATTGAAAGCCTATTCGATATCTTTGAGAAATGTTGTCTAAACACCCAAGGATCGTGAACCAACTCCTGGAAAAGGTTCAAACTGCCCCCTACCAGAATCTCATCTGGCTTGAGAACTGTAACTTTATGCAGACTTTGAAGCCGAAGCAGGCTTCTTGGATTGTTTGGACTTAGAAAAGGAAGAGCTGGGCGTCTAATAGGCTTAGGAAAATTCTGTCCTCTAGATAGATGTGGAGGCTGTCTTTTGGTTCTTAAACTAACCAAAAGAGGGGAAAACTTCCAGCGGACCTCATTCTGCAGATTTTTAGTGATAAAAGTCTGCACTTAGAAAACATGCATGCAGTCCCAAAGGCTTGTCTAGCAAAAAAAGTGTGCACATTCTTTTTATATGCATATTATCTGAGGCTCCAGCTCCTACCGAGTATGTACAAAAGCTTTATTAACTTTAAAAATTTGCTAGAAATTATTATACTGTTCATTTCAAATTCAAAGTAAGTGGTATTGCATCATCTTTATTGTGTATTTGTCAATTACTCAAATTAGTGTGTATATATATATATATATATATATAACAACCCTCTCTCCTAACTCCTTAGGACCAGAAAAGGTTTGGATTTCAGAATATTTATTTATGCATCTGAAAATGGGACCAAGTATAAACAACAATATTGAATGCCATTTTACATGTCATAATACAGTTTATACATACAATCTAACGGTAACTTTATATAATTTTTAATACATATGTATTCATAGCACCATCAGAAAGACAGTACTGTAATCAAAAAGGTGAAGGTAAATGAAAAAGTCTGTATTTTGCAATCTGGATTTGGGTATTTGTACCTTTAATACATTTTACAATAAATATTTTAAATACAAAAAAAAAAAAAAATGGATTTTAAATTTCCCTTTATGCAGACACGCTTAATTAGGTCTCATGTAGGGCATTTGAATGAATAAACTGATCAGAATGCCAAAGGAGTGGATAAACTTGCAGGGCAGGCCCACAAAATATTTACCATAAAGGTGCAATGCCCCCTAAGGGTACATATAGGGCTCAATTTATCAAGCCTGTCTCTCCCCTTTGACTGCAGATTTGCACAAGCGATTGAAGAAGCAGTGGTCATCAGACTGCTGCTTCACTGCCCTGTTCTCCACCCCTTAGGTCGAGAATTTCAATCTCTTCCGACCCTGCGTGATTGGGGCAAATATGTACGCCCCTTTCCGATTGTGGATGATAAATTAATTAAGTCCATACTGTGAAGTGGATGTTAAAGTCTGATAACTAGAGATATCTGCTCTTGTAATAGTATAAACTAGCTAAACGTTCACAGTTAAAATATCTAAATTTTAAGGAAATCCTTCTAAAGATTAAAAGCGACATGTCTGTATAGTAGTTAAGCAGCTTTTAAAACTGATATAACTTCTACTATAAAATTTCCCCCTGCCAAACTGCATCTAATGCAGGTGTTAAAATTTGGGTAGCATAAAGAGATGGAGGAAGGGTACCTTTGGATATTTCATAAGAATGTGCTTTTGTCAGTTACATTCTCAATTTGACTTATTCTAATGAAAACTAGGACAGTCTACATAAAAGGCAAAACAGTCAATAAAATTGCAATGAGTCAAAAATTGCACTGAACCAGGCAAATGTAGAATGTATGACAATTTATACTTACCTGATGAATTATTTTCTTTCGGAATGATGATGGTCCACATATGGGATATCATTTTCTGCCACTAGGAGGTTAAGAAACCATACAAGGGGGGGAGGAGCCAACTCCATAGCCGAGTGGACGCATATTTTCATAGCTCCTGCTGTATTTCTATTAACTGTGATTTTAATAATCATACTAACTCAAATCTGGGGACACTAGTGTGGAACAGAGACCACTGAGGTTCAACACATTTAATTCAGAAGTTTGCAGCACAGGATTAAAGGGACCCCACATCCCTGATCTATACACAGACGGCGACAGATTCTGGAAGCAGCCATTTTGCGACCTACGCAGCAATAGTTGTGGTAAACGAGATTGATCTAAATTTACAGCTTTGCCCCTTAGACTGGGGGATTATTACAATTTTTTGCCATGGAGGATTCAGAGCGCATCATGGAGGAGATTCGTGACTTTCTAGATGGCTGCCGTATGATGCTGGAATACCCACATGGGATGGCGCCCAGACAAGAAGCTGCAATGAGATACAGAGCACACACTACCTGCGCCTCTTCTATTCTGAACGCCATTACAGCAGAGCCTCCACACACTACAGTACCGTGCTCACCTAACGCAGAGACTGCTGACAGGCTAACCTTAATTGAACACCCAAGCATCCCTTGCAGCATGAAAGAGATCTCTACATTAGAGCTTCCCCCGCTCCAGGCAGTCTTAGTAGATAAGAAGACGCCACGCAACTTTCTCTTGGCAAAAGGTGTTAGGGGCAAAAGGATCAGCTTAAGCTATTCGGACCTCCAGCATATTGATCCTATTCATCAGAACAACTACTACAACGCAGCCCGGCACTATAGATCTACGGCGCTGCTGGAACATTTGATACAGAGAGACTGCCCTAGACTGCGGCTTGGTGTCGGGTGAAACTAACTGTCACATCGCATCACCTCACTGTCCCCTATCATGCCCCAAAGACAGGGGTGAGCCGATCCCGCCTCAGACTGCATTTATTTGGACATGGTTATACCTATTCCTTTCTCTGTACAAAACCTGATTATCTCTCACATTCATATTGTAAATAGGTTCTGTTCATAACTGAGCAAAGTTTGTTCCCCATATCGTTGTTTTATTATGTGAAAATTAGTACCGCCATACTTTTCTGTCTGTATTTCTTATCTAACTTGCAATAATCATCTGGGAGCTGCTTCAGTTGATATGCTCTACCCTGCTTTATAGCCCTAAATCATTTAAATCACTTATATTACTATACATTAAGACCCAAGGACCGGTAACTTTCCTGAACAGTTATGCCACATTTTAATTGTGATCTCAAGTGGAGCAGTTGCTATTATATAATGGTTTTTATTGCCACTCACACTTACACTGCTTGACATTTTTCCTGCTTTCAGAAGCTGTTCACTGGGGAGTTATTTATTATAGTTAACCACTTGATTACTGTTTCTCTATTTAGTGGGAATGTACATACTTGGTGCAATTAACCTGTTTAACATTATATTCACGGAAGGATGATGTAATTGCCACTTTACGCCACTAGAGGGGAGTCATGACTTATTCATGACTTGTACACCACAAATCTCTGTGTTTTACCATTATATTACCTTTGCCTCCCTCAGGATTCTTAGCCCTTTATGTCTGCTGAGAATCATGGTCACTGACAGACTATTAACCTAAGCACATTCTGCAGCAGAATAGCCTTTACTATATATACCACGCCAACTTACATCTTTGGTTGTTAGTCAGTCCTACAGAGTTTTCTCTATTATTCCCCATCAAGGATGCAGACTCCTGTTTATTGGTAGTGTTTTCCTGCTGATGGGTGTAGGGCCCGCACCCAGATGACAGGATTTACTACATGCTAAAGTATAGAACTGTACTAAGTTACTTTTCTGGTGGACGACTAGAGGCACTACTCAAAGTATAATAAAGTTTGAAGCTGAGAGATTCCTTCTAAGTATATAGTACTTAACGCTTCTTGCAGCCCCTAGAGAATCTCTTAATTTTTTCAAAACTAGTCATGCATGTCTATAAAATGCTTCCCTTAAACTTCACAAGCATTAATGTAGCACTCATTAAACTCATCTATGTGGTATCATAAAAAATGATCTCCACATATGTGAAACATTTCTTAGCAATACTAACTCACAACCTCACTACTCCTGGCCTAATAGAGTTCCCTTATAGGTATTCAGATATAAACAGTTCAAACCTATTTGGTGAGCCAATCTGCGAGATTGCTCACTGCTTTAACCCTTTACATAGAGCAAGTATTGTTTGTCACTGTTCACTGACATGTTTATTAAAGCTGGGACTACACTAATATGATTATTATTGTTTTACACTTAAACAATGCTTTCCATGTAACCTTTAGCAGACCGTGTTATAGTTATAAGTGCCCTAAGGTCCATACTAGCTTTCGTTTAGAATTCAGTGTTAAAGTGCAATTTTATTTTTCTAAGCTGGTTAAACATTTTTGGTCATTAGCCGCAATTTGAGTTATGGAGATGTGTTAGTTATATATGTTTACTCACAAGCCACTTGTACGCTTATTTGTGCGTTTTAAGTATTATATCCCCACAGGATTTAAGTATTATGACTGGTCCTATTTGCTAATGTCAGACAGAAAAGAAATCCTTATCCCTGATTTTGCTCATTTAAGTTTAACTCCTCCTCTTCCATTACATTCCTTAACATGTTGTGTTGCATGGTTCTAAGTATAGTTATTTTACTATTAGCATGTATACTGTATCACATTTCTTTATATGGTACTCGCATCGCTTATTATTGCGTGTTTAAACTCTTCCTGTTCATATTCTATATAACATAGATAGTCCTAAGGTGCATTTTATCCTGTTTCATTGCTCCACTACGGTGAGATAATTTTGGAAAATATGTAACACTCCACCTCCTCCCCCCTCTCCCCCCCCCCCCCCCTTCCCCCCTCTTCCCCCCACAATAAAGTATCCCCTTCTCTAGGGGAACTAACAAGGCGGTTTGTCTCGTCTATACCGCATCTGAATCACAGCTCTAAATGGCTCCCTAAATATCTAACCCTTCATAGCATAATAGGCATGTGTTCATATGCCCGTCTAGATCAGCGGGACTGATCACTAATATGTGTCATCTACGCATGCTATTTTCACACAGCTGTCAGTTAATTTTATGGAGGGGTTCCTATGTGTTATTATAAATCCATCTCTTAGTAAGGGAGCTTGACACTATATTATCCTAGAAAACAAAAAAAAGAACAAAAAATTAGGTTTTTCATTTGGGGTCCATGAGTGGCCCTCTCCTGTACTGTATAATATGAGAATGTAATTGCCTTTCAATTATCTGTTTCTCCTATTTGTCATATGTCTGCAGCTCACTTTGTTATACTCCCCTGTTTTCTCTTTTTATTGTATAATGGCAATTACCAAATGTTTATCTTGACAAAAACCTCAATAAAAATTATTTAAAAAAAAAAAAAAAAGAAACCATACAAGAACTTTAAAACCCTCCACCCTCTCTATTTTTATGTATAGCTGATTGGAGAATAGGAATAAAAGGTAGAAAAAAAAAACCTTACACACACACACACACACACACACTCGTTAACTGTCATAAACAAACAGCAGCATAGATACGCTGTATAACTACCATAAATATGCAGCAGCATAGAGCCCAGTACGTGTATTTTAGATATAGTTTATTCACCTGAGGAAGCGGTCAAGGTAGACCGGGAAACGCGTTGTGATTACATGTTTACTAAATAAACATTTGTTTTTAACTATATCTTTATCACGGCTGGAGTGATATTTTATACGTGTGAGATTTTTTAATACTTGGCATCCGGATATAGCTGCTAGCCCACCTGGTTTGGGCTTCTCTCCCATCATTAATACTACGAAAGTAGCCGGCTAAAGGGGTCAAGCTGCAAAATACCTGCAGATCGTATGCAGCATCAAGGATTACATTTTCACTACGAGAGAGCAGCTACCTGGACAGCTGTTAATGCTCCAGAAAGCCATTGTAGCACTTCTCAAGTGCCTGACTTCTTGTAAGTACAATTTATGTGTGGGGAGTGAACAACTTTCAATACAGATTCACACTATGTTGGCGCCTTCTTTTCTTTTGTGTTCTATAGAGCCCAGTACTTACTGCCGCTTATAAATCCCCACCATGACAAGATTTTTGACATACCCAGTCTAACAAGGAGAGGGCATTAACCCCCAAAGTGCTTGGCCTTCTCACCTAGAAGGAATAAAAGCACTTACCTCAGGAGCTTCAGCTGCAGGGCAGAAGCAGCGTCTCAGGTATGCCAGATGCAACCGATCTCTAACAGATAATCTGATGAGAAAAGAAACAGAGTAACCAACCCTGGTTTTCAATAGAAAGGGGTAGCATAGATGTTAGAAGTAAAGCAAGGACCACTTTGCAGCCTTCTAACTGCTAAAAGCCACCATTACTCTTACTAAAGAGATTGACATGAACACAGCATAGACCCTTAATCCTTGCTTGCAGGGAAAAGTACCCATTAAAGGATTAAATATCTTCAGACACCATCTTCGCACATCCTCCCTTGACAGAGGCAAAGAGAATGACTGGGGATTATGGGTAAGGGAAGTGACACTCAACAGCTCTGCTGGGGTGCTCTTTTTCTCCTCCTGCTGGCCAGGAGTTGAATTCCCACTCGTAATTGGAATGAAATCGTGGACTCTCCATGCCAAAGGAAAGAAATATGCTTTCCAAATTTGAGTCACAGGTTTTTGATTCTGAAAATCCTGTATGTCTCAAAACTAGGTGTTAGACCTACAGCCTATTAAACTTGAAGATCCTGATAGAAGAGAGGACATTGTGATAAAATGTCTTGTCTCAGAGGAAGACGCCATGGAGGCGTTGTTGACATTTGTACTAGATCCGCATAACACATCCTGTGGGACCAGGCTGGAGTAATTAATATTCCTGATGCAGACTCCTGTTTGATCCAAGCAATGACTCTCGTTAGAAGAATGGAGAAAACAGGTATGCTAGATGGAATTCCCATGGACATACCAAGGAATCTCATGCAAGCCCTTGCATTTCTTGATCTTGCACAGTACTTTAGAAGTTTGTTATTTAAGTGTGAAGCCATCAGATCTATACTATATCTGGTAGACCCCCCATTTGATTACCAGTTGATTGAAAATATCCTGGTGGAGAGACCATTCTCCTGGATAAACTGATTGATGGCTGAGACAGTCTGCTACCCAATTGTTCATTCCTGCAATGGGAATCACTGATAGGGAGCATTAATACCTCTATGCCCAGGACAGAATCTGAGAGACTTCCTGCATTGCCAGTGGAATGTGGGTACCTCCTAGAATGAATGATATAGGCTACCACTGTGATATTGTCCGACTGGAAACTGATACATTTCTCCTGAAGAATCGCTCGAAGTTACAGAATGTTTATTGGTAACATTGCCTCTAAAGGAGACCAAACTTATTGCACCTTTCGAGAATTCCAGACTGCCCCCCAGCCTAACTTCCATCATGACAATGGTCCATGATAAAGATAAGATGCCCCAAGGGATCAAAGGACTGTGTGTCCACCAAGACAGAGATTGTCTGACAGATTAATCCAGAGTTATTTGTTGCTCCAAATGTAGATAATTATTTGACCACTGAATGAGCATGTATAGTTGAAGGGGACATAAGTGAAAGCGGGCAAAAGGAAAAGCGTCTATGACCCACTACCTGCACTGAGCTACAGATGGCAATGGAGTACTCTACAGGGAGAGACATGCTCTCTAGAGTTTTAACCTGCAAGGTTCAGTCAGGAACACACACATACGGACTGACTCCTACAAATGTTACCCTTGCAGCAGGATAGCTTTTTGGAACATTGATTTTCTAAGCATGGTTTTAGAGAAATAATAGCTTGCGAGTATGAGTGATCGCTTATGACAGAGGAGTTTGCACCAATATGTTATCTCCATAGCTCTGATCACTGCTAACAGGGCACCTAGCACCTTAGTAAAGATGCATAGAGCTATAGTCAGACCAAAAAGAAGAGCAACAAACTGGTAGTTTTTGTCCATATATGCAAACCTCAGGTACTGAAAGTGATCCCTGTGGGTGGGAATGTGCAGGTATGCAATCCTTAAAAGGGACAGTCTATTCCAAAATAAAACTTGGAACAATTTTCAAATTTACTTATATCACCAATTTTGCTTTGTTCTCTTGGTATTCTTAGTTGAAAGCTAAACCTAGGAGGTTCATATGCTAATTTCTAAGCCCTTGACGGCCACCTCTTCTCTCAGGACATTTTGACAGTTTTTACACCACTAGAGGGTGTTAGTTTATGTGTGTCATAGATAACACTGTGCTCAAGCACATTGAGTTCAGGTGAGCCAGCTCCGATTGGCTAAAATGGATGTCTGTCAAAATAACTGAAATAAGGGGGCAGTTCGCAGAGTATTAGATACAAGGTAATCACAGAGGTAAAAAGTGTATTTAAATAACTGTTGGTTGTGCAAAAATAGGGAATGGGTAATAAAGTGATTATTTATCTTTTTAAACAATACAAATTCTGGTGTAGACTGTCCCTTTAAAGTCTATTGTAGTCATAAATTGACCCTGTTCAATGAAGGGCAAGATTGTGCGAATGGCTCCTATCTTGAAAGTGGGAATCCTGACAAACATATTTAATTTCTTTAAGTCTAAGACAGGTCTGTAGGTCCCTTCCTTCTTTGGGACAAGGAACAGATTTGAGTAAAACCAGTGACCCTTTTGAGATACAGGTACTGGGATAATTACCCCATATCCTTTAATTCCCATACACACTGTAGAAAGGCAGCCTTTGACTGAAGTTTGGGAAGATGAGAGAGAAGTAATCGTCCTAGAGCAGGTCTGTACTAAAAGGGACACTGAACCCAATTTGTTTCTTTCGTGATTCAGATCGAGCATGCAATTTTAAGCAACTTTCTACTTTACTCATATCAAATGTTCTTCATTCTCTTTGTATGTTTATTTGAAAAGCAAGAATGTAAGTTTAGATGCCGGCCCATTTTTGGTGAACAACCTGGGTTGTCCTTGCTGATTGGACAGCACCAATAAACGAGGGCTGTCCATGGTTCAAAACCAAACATTTTCCTGGCTCCTTACTTAGATGCCTTTTTCAAATAAAGATAGCAAGAAAAAAAAGAAAAATTGATAATAGAAGTAAATAAGAAAGTTGCTTAAAATTACATGCTCTATCTGAATCATGAAAGCAAAAAATTTGAGTTCAGTTTCCCTTTAAAGCCTATAACCCTGAGAAATGTTTTGAACCCAGGAGGTCCTGGACTGACCTGTACCAGGCCTCCTGAGACTCAGTCTGCCCTCTACCAGAACAGATCCTGGTTCGGGGTCCGCATCTTCATGCCGATTTAGTGGTGCTGTTGTCTTTTTGGGTTGCTTGTTCTTTGACCATGAAGAACCAGGCTTCCAGTCTGACTTGGAGAGCTCAGGTTTCTGAGAAGAGGACAACTTCTGATTTCCTGAGGAGCAAAAGGAACAAAAAAAAAAAAAAAAAACGTATTTCTTATTCTGTTCTTTCCATTGGATTTTTTATCCTGGAGGGAAAAAAAAAAAAAAAGCTCCTTTCCCTCCAGTGACTGTTTTAATAATGGAGTCCAAGTCTAATCTGAATAAAATCTACCCTTGGATGGAAAGAGTCCATTTTTAAAGATTATGGCTGACCATAAATATCTCCTTGCAAGCCCTGCCACAGACATTTTTGACATCGATCTTAATAATGTCCATTACCACCTCGCACATGAATGTGTGAGCCATTTTAAGTGCTTTAAAAAAAAAAAAAAAAAAAAAAAAACGACAGTATACAACAATTTTCATATAACTACATGTAATAAACACTACTATAAAGAATAATATGTACAGATACCGATATAAAAATCCAGCATAAAACCTTTTAAAAAAAAAAACTTATTTATAAGTTTACAATTTAGCACTGTTAATGAGATTAAACAGGGACACCCACTGAAATGGGCTGGGAACACAGACAGAGAAGACACCCCACCCCCCCATTAGACAAACAGGAGCTAACAGATATCTGTAGATATCAGTATACATCTAAAAGTTGGGGCTTGGTTTGGAATCTGAAAAAAGCATGTTTTTTTTTTGTTTTGTTTTTTTAAAAAAAAGCAAAAGTATACATTTTTACAAAAACACTCCCAGATGGACTATATAAATGGATCATATACAAAAACATTTATGGAAAGAAAAATCTAGTCTACAATATCCCTTTAATGCAGTTTTGTAAATCCTCAGTAGAGGAATGGTCGGTCACCATTTTGGCTAGGGTGTCACACTATAGTGTTCCTGCTGCAGCCACACAGGTGAGAGAAACTGGCGGTCTAAGTAAAAGGCCGGTTTGAAGAAAGTTTCCTTAAGACTAATTTGCGGTCCATTGGGTCTCTAAACAAAGTGCTATCCTCCATAGGGATAGTCGTATGTTTGTAAAAATAGCACCAAAAAACTTCCGCATTCTGTTCTGGAATGGGGTACATTTTTCTAAATCTTGTGGAAGAGGCAAAAAGGTACGTCTGGCTTTTTGCATTCCTTGGCAATATAATCAGAGACCAAACATGGACCTAAAACACCTGTGGAATCTTTGAAAACAATATTTAACAGATTGACAGGCTTGTTTAGTTCTAGTCTTTAATACCTCCTGCAATAAATTGTGGATATTCTCCACCTTAGATCTAAAGGCATTGTCATACTCGGGATCAGGCTCCTGTTCGTCTGATGACACTTCACCATCAGAACTAGATATATCTGAATCCTTAGAGCTCTGTAAGAGAGCAGGAACTTGGGGTTGAGGAGAAGAATTTTTTTTTACTTTAAAAGGGACACTGAACCCAATTTTTTTTTCTCTTTCGTGAATCAGATAGAGCATGCAATTTTAAGCAACTTTCCAATGTACTCCTATTATAAATTTTTCTTCATTCTCTTGCTATCTTTATTTGAAAAAGGCACCTAAGATTTTTTGGGGGGGTTCAGAACTCTGGACAGCACTTTATTGGTGGATGAATTTATCCACCAATCAGCAAGGACAACCCAGGTTGTTCACCAAAAATGGGCCGGCATCTAAACACATTCTTGCATTTCAAATAAGAAAATTTGATAATAGGAGTAAATTAGAAAGTTGCTTAAAATTTCTTGCTCTATCTGAATCACAAAAGAAAAAATTTGGGTTCAGTGTCCCTTTAACCTCATAATCCCCAGATGTACGCTTACTTTGTTTGGGGATTGCCGCCAAACAATGTGTCACAATTTTATTTAAGTTGCTTTTAAATTCAGAAGTAAAATCACTAGTGTCCCCCCGAGTCACACTCGCAAGTATTGGGAAAACTTCCCTTTGAGAAGTGGAAGGTTGCGTTTAGTTTGCATGCAAAGTCCGAGGTACACAATTCTCACAGATTTGGTTAACCTGGCATACTGGAACAGATTTGCAAAATAAACAAATATATGTAACTAGAGGGATATCACAAACTCACTCATCTAAAGAAATATCAGTGAGGACAGAAACATTTTCTATATTTGTACTTATATAACAGTATACGACACCTTATATAATAAACAGTACAGAGAAAACCTGGTAGAGAGCCATCTACAATATAGTAACACTCCCTCAGACACTTGTATAATCTCCCAATGTAGTAAGTTTAACAAGAATCAAGAAATAAGTACAGCCCTTAAGTACCCAATGACAGCTCCTGTCTGGTACTAAACCTCTTCCTGGGACTGGCAGGCAATACAAATCAGATTAGAATCTGTTAAAGATCAGGCCCCAACTGTTGCAGGTGAAATCTAGTCACAGAGGCTCCAGATATCAGAAAAAAAAACCCCAGGAACACAAAAGGGACGGTGCTACCGCCAGGAGTAAAGCAACAAGCAAGAGACTTAGAAATAAAAAACACCTTTGAATATTTTTTAAAATACATTAAAGTGCACCAAGAATAACAATCCTATAAACCCTGTTAAAATGTTCCCCAGCCTAACCAGAGTCTGCACTATAGACCTGCATCATGCATTAAAGGGATACTAAACAATTTTTTTCTTTCAAGATTCGGAGAGAGCATGCAATTTTAAAGTGAAGGTAAACTTTGGTGAATGAAAGTCCATTTTTTAAAAATACTATTAAAAACAGGGGCACTTTCATTCATCAAAGTTTACAAATCAGCCGTTTTTAGTAAAAAAAAAAAAAAAAAAAAAAACTTTTCACAGCTAGAGCAGCTTCCCCCTCCTGGAAATCCTCTCTTCACACGTCAGCAATGACTAATGCGGCTTCCTCCAATCACAGCATGGCCTCAGGCAATAACCACCCTGGGGGGAAAGCCGTGATTGGAGGAAGCCGGATTAGTCATTGCTGACGTGTGAAGAGAGGATTTCCAGGAGGGGGAAGCTGCTGTAGCAGTGAAAAAAAAAAAAAAAAAAAAAAAAAAAGGAGGTAAGTTTTTAATCAAAACGGCTGCTTTGTAAACTTTGATGAAAGTTTTTAATAGTATTTTTTTTATAAAACGTTCTATCATTCATCAAAGTTTACCTATCTTATTTACTGCTATTATCAATTTTTCTTCTTTATCTGAATCTTTATTTGAAAAGCAGGAATTAAAGCTAAGGAGCTGGACCATTTTAGGTTCAGCACCAGGGTACTGCTTGCTAACTGGTGTGTATATGTACCCACCAATCAGCAAGTACTATCCAGGGTACTGAACCAAAAATGGGTGGTCCTCTTCTGCTCTTCCACCCCATCCTTCTTCATACCGTCACCTCAGCAACTGAAGATTGAATGCAAGGTTCCCCTTTATATAGGGGTGCCCTTAGATTTCTATTGGCTGATTTTTTTATTCCAATTCAAATCAGCCAATAGAATGAAAGCTTTTTTCTATTGGAATGCAAGGGCATAAGGGGGAACATAGCATTTAAAAGGGATACTAAACCCAAATGTTTTTCCTTTCATGATTCAGACAGAGCATGCAATTTTAAGCCACTTATTTGAGCCGGCCCATTTTAGGCTCAGCACCCTGGATAGCGTTTGCTTATTGGTGTGTTCATTTAGTCACCAAAAAGCAAGCGTAACCCAGGTTCTGAACCAAAAATGGGCCGCCTCCTAAGCTTTACATTCCTGCTTTTTTTTTTTAAAATAAAAGATAGCAATAGAACGAAGAAAAATTGTTACTAGGAGTAAAATGAGAAAGTTGCTTAAAATTGCATGATCTATCTGAATCGTTAAAGAAAAAAAATGAGTTTAGTATCCCTTTAAGCTATTGCTGGTTCCCTTAAAAGGGCCATACACAATTTTGTAAAGTGCTAAAAATAATTACCCCAAAAGCTGCCAGAGGCTTCCCTAATAGTGTTCCCAATGCTAGTAGAACCGTTTGGAACATGATATGGAGAAAAAATTGTGTCATGAGGAGTCCCCTGGGCTATGCTGCACCTGTGTCAGAGTATCTACAAATAGCCTCTGGGCTGTGTCTGTGCTAAGTGAAGGCACTTACCTTTAGTAGCACACCTCCACTGGCTTACCAGGCATGTCATCTACCTCAATGCAGTTGCAGCAGTATCCAGTAGAGTCCATCCAGTGCAGGTATCGAGTACCGCAGAGGATTGAAGTAGGAAATACCGGAGTCGCTCAGGGGGAGGCTAGGGACGAGTCCCTGCGACGCCTGAGGGTAGTTATGACTGAATCCCGTTAGGGAAATGCTGTGCACATAACAGGGTGTTTCTGTGTCCCTGTATAATTCAGCTGCAGTAGAGTCTCTTTTCTGTCTTCTTTGTAAAGGATATTCCCCAGGGACTCACAAAGGTCTGAGCTCCCAGTTTGTAATCCATAAGTAAGTAGCTGGAACAACCTCTATTCTCAACTATCTCCTACGACGCCAAAACAAAACTAGAGAGATGTGAGATAGGGTGGTTTTAAAGCTCTTGACCCCGTAGTGGCAGTAAATATATCCCATATGTTATGGAGGACTGTGGACCATCATTTTAGAAAATAAAAAAATTCCTTATCCTCCGTTTTAATACACCAATTCCAAAATTTGTGGAAATTTCCAACCTTATTTCCAAATAGCCTGAAAATGTACTGTATGTCATGGTTTTACCACCATCACATACTTTTTGAAAAACATTTCAAAAAGTAACTTGACAGTCTATTGATGGTAGTCTTACCCTGAATAAAATAGTGCATTGCTGCTCCCGAGTCTACCTAGGTATGCTTTTCAGCAAAGGATAACAAGTGAACACATCAAATGTTATAATTAAAATTGCATACACTGTCTAAACCATTAAAAGGGTTTTTGTCCCCAAGAACATAAAAAAAAAAAAAAAGAAAAATGCAGAACATGTAACAAAATCAAATATCATTGTAAACAATCTCCATTATAGGGACAGTAAACTCCAAATTAAAAATGTCATGATTCAGATAGAGCATGCCATTTTTAAACTACTTTCCAATTTACTTTTATCAAATTTGCATTTTCCCCCCTCTTGGTATTTTTTGTTAAAGGCTAAACCTAGGTAGACTTATAGCAGTGTTTACTAACTCCAGTCCTCAGGACCCTTAATAGGCCACATATTCATTATATCTTAAAGGAATAGTAAAGTCCAAATTAAACTTTCATGATTCAGATAGGGCATGTTATTTTAAACAACTTTCTAATTTACACTTATCAAATTTGCTTTGTTCTCTTGTTATTCTTAGTTGAAAGCTAAACCTAGGTAGGTTCATATGCTAATTTCTAAGCCCTTAAAGGCCGTCACTGCATTTGACAGTTTTTCACAGCTAGAGGCATTAGGTTCATGCGTTTCATATAGCCAACATTGTGCTTATGCACGTGAAGTTATTTAAGAGTCAGCACTAATTGCCTGAAATGCAAGTCTGTCAAAAGATCTGAGATAAGGAGGCAGTCAGCAGAAGTTTAGATACAAAGGTAATTACGGAGGTAAAAAGTATTATAACAGTGTTGGTTATGCAAAACTGGGAATGGTAAATAGAAGGGATTATCTATCTTTTTAAACAAATAACATTTTGGTGTCCCTTTAAAATTATGGGATCATGTATGAAACAGTAGTAGGAAATAAATAAAAAATGGATACCTTTTCGAACATCACGAACAGAAGATGGTAATTTTTCATGCTTCTTCTCAGAACCTGCATTTAGTCAAATCAAAATGTATTCAGATTGCATCTTCAGACATAAAACACATTTACAAGTTTCTCTTTAAGATAAGCTTTTTTTTTTCTTGAAAATTACAGTCTTTCCTTAAAGCATTTAATATAAATGATATAAAACACACAATAGAGATATATATCTTTATATAGTGTGTGTGTACGTGCAACATACTCTTCAAAGGTTATAAGCAGAGTGGCAAAACCGCAATTATACATGTTTTTACACCCAATTCTCAAAAACAAAAAAAACAGCATTAGCATTTCAGAAATGCATACATAGAATTTAAATAACAAGATTAAAAAAAAAAATGTAAATGGGGGGGAGGGGGTATGAAGATTCACTATGCCAGGGCTCGACAAACCCAGGAGTCAGGGAGCCACTGGCTCCTAGAATTTTATCCCTGGCTCCTAACCGAGTTATTCTCCATGTATCTATATGCAATTACCCCTGTCTGGCTCCTAAAAATTGTTACTGGCTCCTAATATTTAAACAGATTTGTCGAGCACTGCACTATGCAACAAATGTACATTTACATAATACTAAATTAATATATGCAATAGAAGCAGAAAGAAGAGGAAAGAAGAAAGCCATCCACAACCCACTCCTCTTTTAAACCAAATATAATCATGCCAACCATGAACTGCGCTATTTAATGTTTAAGTATCCATTCACTTTGTGGAAGAAATCAGTACGAGCATCTAAAAAATAGAAATAATACCTGCATAAGAGTCTGATGCAGAACTTCCACTTCTATCAAACACAATTGGAGAAATACCTCTAGCCCTTTTCCTTTCCTTCTTTTTGTTATCTAGAAAATGTGAAAAAATAACATAAGCATGGCAGGGAGTCTTATTTGCTCCAATAGCCAAGCTACGGCCTAATTAGAATTCCCCTCCCTTATTATTTTGGGCTATTTTTTGGCATTATCTAAGAAGCAATTCCATGTTCACGTTTAAAGGGACAGTAAATACAAAAATTAGATGATCGTGATTTAGATAGAATGTGCAGTAGCAAAACTATTACCAAATGTTTTTGTTGACTTAGTATCCTTTGCTGAAGAGAAAACATATGTAGACTCAGAAGCATGCATATGTTTAGCAGTCTATAACAGGAGCAAGTGGAGTAACGTATAGTGCTTCTGCCATACGATGCTAAAGATGCACGCTTCTAAGCCTATCTAGGTTTACTCTTCAATAAAGGATAAAGAGAGAACAAAGCTAATTTTATAATAGAATTACATTGGAAAGTATCTTTAAATTGCATGAAATATCTAAACCATTAGAGGAACACTGAACCCAAATTTTCTCTTTCATGATTCAGATAGAGCATGCAATTTTTAAACTTTCTAATTTACTCCTATTATCAATTTTTCCTCGTTCTCTTGATATCTTTACTTGAAAAAGGGTTCCAAGCTATTTTTTTGGCTCCTACCTTGGGCAGCACTTGTTTATTGGTGGGTGGATGTATCCAACAATTAGCAAGAACAACCCAGGTTGTTCACTAAAAATGGACTGGAATATAAACTTACATTCTTGATTTTCAAATAAAGATACCAAAAGAATGAAGAAAAAATATTAGTAAATTAGAAAGTTGCATGCTCTATCTGAATCACAAAAGAAAAAATTTGGGTTGTGTCCCTTTAAGGTTTTATTTGTATTTTATTGTCCCTTTAAAGAGGCCAGTGTCAGTATGGTGCATTAGGGATGAAAATAAACTCCTCCTATATACTGTGCAAAATCTTTTTCAGCATATCTAATTCCCTTTAATTGTAACAAACTTGTTATTCTAAGGATAAAGTAAAGTACCCATTAGCACATGAACGTGAATGATAAATAGAAATATCTGAAGGTACTACTCATGGGAAGTCCCATGCAAGAGACTTGAATATTTTTTGCAGGGGGGGGGGGGACAACTATACATTAGCCTACTGGAATTCCTACAATTGAGTTAACTGAATAGTAACTCAAATTAAAGAAAACAAGGAAACTGAAGCAAAGCTATGAACTTAATAAATAAACCGATAAAGCTTCAAGAATGATTAAAGGCTGATTCTAGCAGCACTGGGGCTATTGCACAACAATCTTTATCAAATAAAAATTTGCACAATATAAATAATTTTAGCGACAACCAACAAACTGCCACCAACATAATCCCATGCTGAAAAAAAAAAAAAAACTGACTTAACTATGGCTCATGAGGGACCAACCTTTTCCAGAGCTTTCCTATATAAAGCAACAGAACTCGATAGCCAATCTAAATTTTCCTCCTTAAAACATAAAGGGCAGAATCTAAAAGGAACGGATTTCATAACATAGAGCTTAGTGAACTCAGAGACATGGCTACTAAAATTCCAGCTCAGGCCCCATAACACTTTTTTTTTTATTGCTATTACATACAAACCTATATAATATCATTAAAATTGCCTACTAATAAAAGGTATATGGTTGACTGCTCAGTACAAACTTGCCATTCCCTGCCATAACTTATGAATGCACCAATTACCAAACAAGCAAATGTTTTTTTTCTGTAAAAGCATAACAAATAAGGGAAAAAAAAGTTTCTTCAAAGCAAAAGAAAGATGTAGGAAGAAGCATTGAGCATTTTAATTAAAATCACTCAACCTTTTTTTTTTTTAATGAAAACTTTAAATGTACCAAGAAATTACTAAAGAGAAAATAAATAATATATTATATATATATATATATATATATATATATATATATATATATATATATATATATATATATATATATATATATATATATATATATATATATTTTTTTTTTTTTTTTTTTTTTTTTTTAAATAAGCTTTATACAGGTATCAAAGTTAAATATTTTTTTGTCATAAGACTAGTAATGAGTATACAATGTATACTTTAAAAATAATGATTGAGATGTTACAATAGCTAACTGGATGATAAACAGATCACTGTTTTTGATGCTGTTCTGCCAATAAGAATACCTGAAATATCAGAGCCAGATCCAGATCGAATAGAGTCCCCATCGCTGAATGAGGCAGAGTCAGATTCTGAGTCGCTGGCTTCACTGCGAGTGTCATAATCATTCCCTTCTCGCTGGTCTCGTTCATGCCCCTCTTGGCCATACTCTGCTTCCTCAGCTTCCTCCTCTGCCTCCGCCTCTTCTCCATCCTCCTCTTCCATGACTTCTTCATTCTCACTATCATGACCATGCGCTTCATCAGAAGATTCACTGCTTCCAGTATCTCGATCAGAACCATAATCTTCAGAGTTGCCATCAGATGAATGACTAGACCTGCTTTGCCTCCTGCTTGAATCTGAACGGATCTTCTGAGGAAACGAAACAAAAAAATAATAATACTAAATATGGTCAAAGAATCCCCCAAAATCTTCACCAGGTTAAAGGAAATGGACAAAAGACTTAAGTGTCTGCACCTTCCTTCAGCAGTGGAGTCATAAACAGATCTAGATGGTATGGTACTGGAAATATACAATATGGGATACAAAACCCCTATCACCACACACTTACTTCTAAAAACCTCAATCGATATGAGGTAAGTAGCCGCCGTATTAAAACAAAGCCCAACTTGCTGATGTCTTCAGGCTGTTAGGTAAATGCAAACCAGAAGAGGTATTCAACAGTGCAGATCCTGAAGTATGGTAGATTTCCTCAGTATGAATCCTTACTTCGTCTCAGAAAGTGAGAAACAGCATCTGCAAAGCATGACTGGTCCAGAGCAGTTTCTCACTTTCTGAGACGAAGTAAGGATACATACCGAGGAAGTCTACCTACCATACTTCAGGATCTGCACTGCTGAATACCTCTTCCAGTTTACAACTACCTAACAGACTGAAAACATCACCAAGTTGGGAATTGTTTTAATACGGCGGCTATTTACCTCATATCGATTAAGGTTTTTAGAAGTGTGTGGTGATAGGGGTTTTGTACCCCATATTATATATTTCCACATACATACACACACAATACATAAATAATTTAGCAGTAGAGGTAATAAACTATATAACTAATATGAAATAAATGTAGATTTGAAATGAGGGTTTATTTTTGAACAGTTTAGAAAAGCAAAAAACATAATTTATGTAAGAACTTATCTGATAAATTCATTTCTTTCATAGGCTTGAAGTCCTTCTGTAGCCTTCATATGCTGCAAAATCAACTAGTCCTAATTGGCCATAAACAAGGGAGGTATGAGCATGTGTAGCTGGTTCAGACAGTTTTGTAGCATGCTTGGACAACAGAATTTGCAATTTTAATTAATCTATGGGGAATTACATTTCTTTCATGTAATTGGCAAGAGTCCATGAGCTAGTGACGTATGGGATATACAATCCTACCCCTACCAAGAGGGGCAAAGGTTACCAAACCTCAAAATGCCTATAAATACAGCCCTCACCACACCCACAATTAAGTTTAACGAATAGCCAAGTAGTGGGGTAATAAAGAAATGAGTAAAAAGCATCAACAGGATAATGGAAATGGAAATAATTGTGCTTTATACAAAAAAATCATAACCACCATAAAAAGGATGGGCCTCATGAACTCTTGCCAGTATGAAAGAAATGAATTTATCAGGTAAGTTCTTACATAAATTAGGTTTTCTTTCAAGTAATTGGCAAGAGTCCATGAGCTAGTGACGTATGGGATAGCAATACCCAAGATGTGGAACTCCACGCAAGAGTCACTAGAGAGGGATAAAATAAAAAAAGCCATTTCCCCTGAAAAAATTAAATCCACAACCCAAAAAATAAGTTTGTTCTCATAAATGAAAGGAAAGAAAAAAAAACCTTAAAACATAAGCAGAAGAATCAAACTAATACAGCTGCCTGAAGAACTTTTATACCAAAAACTGCTTCCGAAGAAGCAAATACATAAAAACGGAAGAATTTAGTAAATGTATGCAAAGAAGACCAAGTTGCTGCTTTGCAAATCTGATCAACTGAAGCTTCATTCTTAAAAGCCCACAAAGTAGAGACTGATCTAGTAGAATGAGCTGTAACTCTCTGAGGCGGGGCTTGACCCGACTCCAAATAATGCCTGGATGTGCACCTATACTTTTTGTTGCCTCTGACTCCAAATAAGCCTGATGAATCAAAAGCTTTAACCAAGATGCCAAGGAAACGATAGAAGCCTTCTGACCTTTCCTAGAACCAGAAAAGATAACAAACAGACTAGAAGTCTTCCTGAAATCTTTAGAACTTCGACATATTTCAAACATCTTACCACATCCAAAGAATGTAAGGATCTCTCCAAAGAATTCTTAAGATTAGGACACAAAGGGACAACAATTTCTCTATTAATGTTAGAATTCACCACCTTAGGTAAGAATTTAAATGAAGTCTGCAAAACCACCTTATCCTGATGAAAAAACATAATTTATGCTTACCTGATAAATTCCTTTCTTCTGTAGTGTGATCAGTCCACGGGTCATCATTACTTCTGGGATATTACTCCTCCCCAACAGGAAGTGCAAGAGGATTCACCCAGCAGAGCTGCATATAGCTCCTCCCCTCTACGTCACTCCCAGTCATTCGACCAAGGACCAACGAGAAAGGAGAAACCAAGGGTGTAGTGGTGACTGGAGTATAATTTAAAAAATATTTACCTGCCTTAAAAAAACAGGGCGGGCCGTGGACTGATCACACTACAGAAGAAAGGAATTTATCAGGTAAGCATAAATTATGTTTTCTTCTGTTAAGTGTGATCAGTCCACGGGTCATCATTACTTCTGGGATACCAATACCAAAGCAAAAGTACACGGATGACGGGAGGGATAGGCAGGCTCTTTATACAGAAGGAACCACTGCCTGAAGAACCTTTCTCCCAAAAATAGCCTCCGAGGAAGCAAAAGTGTCAAATTTGTAAAATTTGGAAAAAGTATGAAGTGAAGACCAAGTTGCAGCCTTGCAAATCTGTTCAACAGAGGCCTCATTCTTGAAGGCCCAAGTGGAAGCCACAGCTCTAGTAGAATGAGCTGTAATTCTTTCAGGAGGCTGCTGTCCAGCAGTCTCATAAGCTAAACGTATTATGCTACGAAGCCAAAAGGAAAGAGAGGTAGCAGAAGCCTTTTGACCTCTCCTCTGACCAGAGTAAACGACAAACAGAGAAGACGTTTGTCGAAATTCCTTAGTTGCCTGTAAGTAAAATTTTAGGGCACGGACAACGTCCAGATTGTGCAGTAGACGTTCCTTCTTCGAAGAAGGATTTGGACACAAGGAAGGAACAACAATCTCTTGATTGATATTCCTGTTAGTGACAACCTTAGGTAAGAACCCAGGTTTAGTACGCAGAACTACCTTATCCGAATGAAAAATCAAATAAGGAGAATCACAATGTAAGGCTGATAACTCAGAGACTCTTCGAGCCGAGGAAATAACCATTAAAAATAGAACTTTCCAAGATAACAACTTTATATCAATGGAATGAAGGGGTTCAAACGGAACGCCCTGTAAAACATTAAGAACAAGGTTTAAGCTCCATGGCGGAGCAACAGTTTTAAACACAGGCTTAATCCTGGCCAAAGCCTGACAAAAAGCCTGAACGTCTGGAACTTCTGACAGACGTTAGTGTAACAGAATGGACAGAGCTGAGATCTGTCCCTTTAATGAACTAGCAGATAAACCCTTTTCTAAACCTTCTTGTAGAAAAGACAATATCCTAGGAATCCTAACCTTACTCCAAGAGTAACCTTTGGATTCACACCAATATAGGTATTTACGCCATATCTTATGGTAAATCCTTCTGGTAACAGGCTTCCTAGCCTGTATTAAGGTGTCAATAACTGACTCAGAAAACCCACGTCTTGATAAAATCAAACGTTCAATTTCCAAGCAGTCAGCTTCAGAGAAGTTAGATTTTGATGTTTGAAAGGACCCTGTATCAGGAGGTCCTGTTTCAGAGGTAGAGACCAAGGTGGACAGGATGACATGTCCACCAGGTCTGCATACCAAGTCCTGCGTGGCCATGCAGGTGCTATTAGAATCACTGATGCTCTCTCCTGTTTGATTCTGGCAATCAATCGAGGAAGCATCGGGAAGGGTGGAAACACATAAGCCATCCTGAAGTCCCAAGGTGCTGTCAGGGCATCTATCAGGACTGCTCCTGGATCCCTGGATCTGGACCCGTAACGAGGAAGCTTGGCATTCTGCCGAGACGCCATGAGATCTATCTCTGGTTTGCCCCAACGTCGAAGAATTTGGGCAAAGACCTCCGGATGAAGTTCCCACTCCCCCGGATGAAAAGTCTGACGACTTAAGAAATCCGCCTCCCAGTTCTCCACTCCCAGAATGTGGATTGCTGACAGGTGGCAAGAGTGAGACTCTGCCCAGCGAATTATATTTGATACTTCCATCATTGCTAGGGGGCTTCTTGTCCCTCCCTGATGGTTGATGTAAGCTACCGTCGTGATGTTGTCCGACTGAAACCTGATGAACCCCCGAGTTGTCAACTGGGGCCAAGCCAGGAGGGCATTGAGAACTGCTCTCAATTCCAGAATGTTTATTGGCAGGAGACTCTCCTCCTGACTCCATTGTCCCTGAGCTTTCAGAGAATTCCAGACGGCACCCCAACCTAGAAGGCTGGCGTCTGTTGTTACAATTGTCCAGTCTGGTCTGCTGAATGGCATCCCCCTGGACAGATGTGGTCGAGAAAGCCACCATAGAAGAGAATTTCTGGTCTCTTGATCCAGATTCAGAGAAGGGGACAAGTCTGAGTAATCCCCATTCCACTGACTTAGCATGCACAGTTGCAGTGGTCTGAGGTGTAAGCGAGCAAAGGGTACTATGTCCATTGCCGCTACCATTAAGCCGATTACCTCCATGCATTGAACCACTGACGGGTGTTGAATGGAATGAAGGGTGCGGCAAGCACTTTGAAGTCTTGTTAACCTGTCCTCTGTCAGGTAAATCTTCATTTCTACAGAATCTATAAGAGTCCCCAGGAAGGGAACTCTTGTGAGTGGAACGAATAAACTTTTCTTTTTGTTCACCTTCCATCCATGTGACCTTAGAAAAGCCAGTACTAACTCTGTATGAGACTTGGCAGTTTGAAAGCTTGAAGCTTGTATCAGAATGTCGTCTAGGTACGGAGCTACCGAGATTCCCCGTGGTCTTAGTACCGCCAGAAGAGCACCCAGAACCTTTGTGAAGATTCTTGGAGCTGTAGCCAATCCGAATGGAAGAGCTACAAACTGGTAATGCTTGTCTAGAAAGGCAAACCTTAGATACCGGTAATGATCTTTGTGAATCGGTATGTGAAGGTAAGCATCCTTTAAATCCACTGTGGTCATGTACTGACCTTCTTGGATCATGGGTAAAATTGTCCGAATAGTCTCCATTTTGAACGATGGAACTCTTAGGAATTTGTTTAGGATCTTTAAATCCAGGATTGGTCTGAAAGTTCCCTCTTTTTTGGGAACCACAAACAGATTTGAGTAAAACCCTTGTCCCTGTTCCGACCGTGGAACTGGATGGATTACTCCTATTAACAAAAGTTCTTGTACGCAGCGTAGAAACGCTTCTTTCTTTGTTTGGTTTGTTGACAACCTTGACAGATGAAATCTCTCTCTTGGAGGAGAGTATTTGAAGTCCAGAAGGTATCCCTGAGATATTATCTCTAGTGCCCAGGGATCCTGGACATCTCTTGCCCAAGCCTGGGCGAAGAGAGAAAGTCTGCCCCCCACTAGATCCGATCCCGGATCGGGGGCCCTCAATTCATGCTGTTTTAGGGGCAGCAGCAGGCTTCCTGGCCTGCTTGCCCTTGTTCCAGGACTGGTTAGGTCTCCAGCCTTGTCTGTAGCGAGCAACAGATCCTTCTTGTTTTGGAGCAGTGGAAGTTGATGCTGCTCCAGCTTTGAAATTCCGAAAGGAACGAAAATTAGACTGTCTAGCCTTAGGTTTGGCTCTGTCTTGAGGCAGGGCGTGGCCCTTACCTCCTGTATAATGTCAGCGATAATTTCTTTCAAACCGGGCCCAAATAAGGTCTGCCCTTTGAAAGGTATATTAAGCAATTTGGACTTAGAAGTTACATCAGCTGACCAGAATTTTAGCCACAGTGCTCTGCGCGCCTGAATGGCGAAACCGGAATTCTTAGCCGTAAGTTTAGTTAAATGTACTACGGCTTCCGAAATGAATGAATTAGCAAGCTTAAGGATTCTAAGCCTGTCCGAAATGTCGTCCAGAGTAGCTGAACTAAGGTTCTCTTCCAGAGACTCAATCCAGAATGCCGCTGCAGCCGTGACCGGCGCAATGCATGCAAGGGGCTGCAATATAAAACCTTGTTGAACAAACATTTTCTTAAGGTAACCCTCTAACTTTTTATCCATTGGATCTGAAAAGGCACAGCTATCCTCTACCGGGATAGTGGTACGCTTGGCTAAAGTAGAAACTGCTCCCTCCACCTTAGGGACCGTTTGCCATAAGTCCCGTGTGGTGGTGTCTATTGGAAACATCTTTCTAAATATCGGAGGGGGTGAGAACGGCACACCGGGTCTATCCCACTCCTTAGTAATAATTTCAGTTAGTCTCTTAGGAATAGGAAAAACGTCAGTACTTGTTGGTACAGAAAAATATTTATCCAACCTACACATTTTCTCTGGTATTTAAACTGTGTTACAATCATTCAGAGCCGCTAACACCTCCCCTAATAATACACGGAGGTTTTCCAGCTTAAATTTAAAATTTGAAATATCTGAATCCAATCTGTTTGGATCAGAACCGTCAGTCGCAGAATGAAGCTCTCCGTCCTCATGTTCTGCAAGTTGTGACGCAGTATCTGACATGGCCCTAGCATTATCAGCGCACTCTGTTCTCACCCCAGAGTGATCACGCTTGCCTCTTAGCTCTGGTAATTTAGCCAAAACCTCAGTCATAACAGTAGCCATATCTTGTAATGTTATTTGAAATGGCCGCCCAGAAGTACTGGGCGCCACAATATCGCGCACCTCCCGAGCGGGAGATGCAGGTACTGACACGTGAGGCGAGTTAGTCGGCATAACTCTCCCCTCGTTGTTTGGTGAAATTTGTTCAATTTGTACAGATTGACTTTTATTTAAAGTAGCATCAATACAGTTAGTACATAAATTTCTATTGGGCTCCACTTTGGCGTTAGTACAAATAGTACAGGTCTCATCCTCTGAATCAGACATGTTTAACACACTACCAACTAAACTTGCAACTTGGAAATATTATACAATGCAAAACGTACTGTGCCTAAGAAGCACAGAAGATATATAACAGTTGAAATCAATAAACTGAAAAGGTTACAGCATCAAACTTTGTAAAACAAAACACAATTTTAGCAAAGGCTTGTTCCCATTAGCAAGAATAACTAACCCTGATGGCCTAAAATTTTTTAAGAATAAACGTTTTTTATCACAGTCAACTACAATCTCACAGCTCTGTTGTGAAGTTTACTTCCCTCAAACAAGCTTTGAAGACCCCTGAGTTCTGTAGAGATGAACCGGAACATGCAGGAAAACAACAATGACTTTCTGACTGAAATTTTTGATGCGTAGCAAAAGCGCCAAAAAAGGCCCCTCCCCCTCACACACAACAGTGAGAGAGATCAGTAAACTGTCAGGATTAGATCAAGCAACTGTCAAGTGGAAAAATAGTGCCCAAACATTTTATTCACCCAGTACCTCAGAAAATGAAAACGATTTTACATTCCAGCAAAAACGTTTAACATAAATTAGTAAAAAGCCTGTTGCATGCAAATAGGCTAAGTTTATATACACAGTGTAATTCCAGTGAAGTACCATTCCCCAGAATACTCAAATGTAAAATATACATACATGATATTGTATCGGTATGGCAGGATTTTCTCATCAATTCCATTGTCAGAAAATAAAAACTGCTACATACCTCTTTGCAGATTAACCTGCCCGCTGTCCCCTGATCTGAAGTTTACCTCTCCTCAGATGGCCGAGAAACAGCAATATGATTTTAACTACTCCGGCTAAAATCATAGTAAAAACTCTGGTAGATTCTTCTTCAAATTCTACCAGAGAAGGAATAACACACTCCGGTGCTATTAAAAAAACAACAAACTTTTGATTGAAGAAATAAAACTAAATAAAATCACCATAGTCCTCTCACACATCCTATCTAGTCGTTGGGTGCAAGAGAATGACTGGGAGTGACGTAGAGGGGAGGAGCTATATGCAGCTCTGCTGGGTGAATCCTCTTGCACTTCCTGTTGGGGAGGAGTAATATCCCAGAAGTAATGATGACCCGTGGACTGATCACACTTAACAGAAGAAATCAGAAAAGGAGAATCACAAGAGAGAGAGCGGATAATTCAGAAACTCTTCTAGCAGAAGAGATGGCCAAAAGAAACAACACTTTCCAAAAAAAGTAGTTTAATGTCCAAAGAATGCATAGGCTCAAACACAGGAGCCTGTAAAGCCTTCAAAACCAAATTAAGACTCCAAGGAGGAGAGATTGATTTAATGACAGGCTTGATATGGACCAAAGCCTGTACAAAACAGTGAATATCAGGAAGCTTCGGCAATCTTTCTGTTAAATAAAACAGAAAGAGCAGAGATTTGTCCCTTTAAGGAACTTGCAGACAAACCCTTATCCAAACCATCCTGAAGAAACTGTAAAATTCTAGGAATTCTAAAAGAATGCCAAGAGAATTTATGAGAATAACACCATGAAATATAAAAGTCTTCCAAACTCGATAATAAATCTTCCTAGAAACAGATTTACAAGCCTGTAACACAGTATTAATCACTGGGTCAGAGAAACCTCTAGAACTAAGCACTAGGCGTTCAATTTCCATACCTTTAAATTTAATGATCTGAGATCCTGATGGAAAAACGGACCTTGAGACAGAAGGTCTAGCCTTAATGGAAGTGGCCAAGGTTGGCAACTGGACATTCGAACAAGATCCGATTACCAAAACCTGTGAGGCCATGCTGGAGCTACCAGCAACACAAATGATTGCTCCATCATTGTTCCATTGTTGATGATTTTGGAGAGCACTCTTGGAAGAAGAACTAGAGGCGGGAAAATATAAGCAGGTTGGTAACACCAAGGAACTGTCAACGCATCCACTGCTTCTGCCTGAGGATCCTTGGACATGGACAGGTACCTGGGAAGTTTCTTGTTTAGATGAGAAGCCATCAGATCTATTTCTGGAAGACCCCACATCTGAACAATCTGAGAAAACACATCCAGATGGAGGGACCACTTCCCCGGATGTAAAGTATGACGGCTGAGATAATCCGCTTCCCAATTGTCTATACCTGGGCTATGAACCACAGAAATTAGACAGGAGCTGGATTCCGCCCAAGCAAGTATCCGAGATACTTTCATAACTAGGGGACTGTCAGACCCACCCTGATGATTGACATATGCCCCAGTTGTGATATTGTCTGTCTGAAAACAAATGAACAGTTCTCTCTTCAACAGTCCAAACCTGAAGAGCCCTGAAAATCGCACTGAGTTTCAAAATATTGATTGGTTCTCTTGCCTCTTGAGATTTTAAAACCCCTTGTGATGTCAGAGATCCCCAGACAGCTCTCCAACCTAAAAAAACTTGCATCTGTTGCGATTACAATCCAGGTTGGACGAACAAAAGAGGCCCCTAGAACTATACGATGGCAATCTAACCACCAAGTCAGAGAGAGTCGAACATTGGGATTTAAGGATATTAATTTTGATATCTTTGTATAATCCCTGCACCACTGGTTCAGTATACAAAGCTGGAGAGGTCTCATGTGAAAACTTTTGAAAAGATTCTTGGAGCTGTCGCTAGGCCAAATGAAAGAGCGACAAATTGTTAATGCTCGTCTAGAAAAGAGAATCTCAAACTGATAATGATCTGGATGAATTGGAATATTAAGATATGCAACTTGTAAGTCTATTGTGGACCTATAATGCCCTTGCTGAACAAAAGGCAGAATAGTCCTTATAGTCACCATTTTGAATGTTGGTACTCTTACATAACGATTCAAAGTTTTCAGATACAGAACTGGCCTGAATGAATTTTCTTTCTTTGGGACAATGAATAGATTTGAATAAAACCCCAGACCTTGTTCCTGAAACGGAACTGGTATGAAACAAACTTCAGGAAAGCCCGAGCCTTTACTAGATTTGCTGGGATGCATCAGAGAAAATATCTTCTCACAGGAGGTCTTACTCTGAATCCTATTTGGTACCCTTGAGAGACAATACTTTGAATCCATTGATTTTGGACAGAATCTGCCCAAAGTTTTTGTAAAAATCTTAATCTGCCCCCTACCAGCTGAGCTGGAATGAGGGCTGCACCTTCATGCAGACTTGGGGGTTGGCTTTGATTTCTTAAATGGTTTGGATTTACTCCAACTTGAAGGTTTCCAATTGGAACCAGATTCTTTGGGGGAAGGATTAGGTTTCTGTTCCTTATTTTTTTGAAAGGAACAAAAACAGTAAGAAGCTTTAGAGTTACCCTTAGGTCTTTTATCCTGAGGTAAAAAAACTCCCTTCCCCCCCAGTGACAGTTGAAATAATTGAATCCAACCAAATAAATTATTACCTTGGAAAGAAAGAGATAGTAATCTAGACTTAGATACAATGTCAGCATTTCAAGATTTAAGCCACAAAGCTCTCCTAGCTAAAATGGCTAAAGACATAGATTTAACATCAATTTTGATATAAAAAAAATGGCATTACAATTAAAATGATTAGCATGTTGAAGCAAGCGAACAATGCTAGACAAATCAGTATCCAATTCCTGTTGCGGTAAACTTTCCAACCAAAAAGTTGATGCAGCTGCAACATCAGCCAAACAAATTACAGGCCTGAGCAGATGACCACAATATAAATAGGCTTTCCTTAGATAGGATTCAAGAAGATCTTTAAAAGGAAGTACTATCTTCCATAGGAATAGTAGTACGTTTAGCCAGAGTAGAAATAGGCCCATCAACTTTGGGGATCTTTTCCCAAAACTCCAATCTAACTGCTGGCAAAGGATACGATTTTTTTAAACCTTGAAAAAGGAATAAAAGTACCACCAGGAATATTCCATTCCTTAGAAATCATATAATAAATAACATCAGGAACTGTAAAAACCTCTGGAGTAACCACAGGAGGTTTATAAACAGAATTTAAACGTCTACTAGTTTTAACATCAAGAGGACTAGTTTCCTCAATATCCAATGCAATCAACACTTTTAAAAAAGAACAATTATACTCCATCCTATATAATAAATGGCCAAGTATGTTTGTCAGATGCAGTCATGCGCAGTAGAGACTACACGTGACAAACATGCCTGGCTGTTTGGATCCTGACACTCAGCACAGAGCAAGGCTGAAGCGGAGTGTCAGGGGGCGTGGCCGACGGGAGCGTGGTCGGGTGGGTGTCACCGCGATGGGCATGGCCAGATAGGCAAAGGGTTTGAAAGACAGAGCCAGAGAGGGAGCAAAAAAGAAGAGGGGGGTGGGGGAAAAGAGCGCAAAAGAAGAGGGGGGTGGGGGAAAAGAGCGCAAAAGAAGAGGGGGGTGGGGGAAAAGAGCGCAAAAGAAGAGGGGGGTGGGGGAAAAGAGCGCAAAAGAAGAGGGGGGTGGGGGAAAAGAGCGCAAAAGAAGAGGGGGGTGGGGGAAAAGGGCGCAAAAGAAGAGGGGGGTGGGGGAAAAGGGCGCAAAAGAAGAGGGGGTGGGGGAAAAGGGCGCAAAAGAAGAGGGGGTGGGGGGAAAAGGGCGCAAAAGAAGAGGGGGTGGGGGGAAAAGGGCGCAAAAGAAGAGGGGGTGGGGGGAAAAGGGCGCAAAAGAAGAGGGGGTGGGGGGAAAAGGGCGCAAAAGAAGAGGGGGTGGGGGGAAAGGGCGCAAAAGAAGAGGGGGTGGGGGGAAAGGGCGCAAAAGAAGAGGGGGGGGAAAGAGAGCAAAAGAGAGGGGGGGGGGGGAAGAGAGCAAAAGAGAGGGGGGGGGGAAAGAGAGCAAAAGAGAGGGGGGGGGAAAGAGAGCAAAAGAGAGGGGGGGGGAAAGAGAGCAAAAGAGAGGGGGGGGGAAAGAGAGCAAAAGAGAGGGGGGGGGAAAGAGAGCAAAAGAGAGGGGGGGGAAAGAGAGCAAAAGAGAGGGGGGGGAAAGAGAGCAAAAGAGAGGGGGGGGGAAAGAGAGCAAAAGAGAGGGGGGGGGAAAGAGAGCAAAAGAGAGGGGGGGGAAAGAGAGCAAAAGAGAGGGGGGGGAAAGAGAGCAAAAGAGAGGGGGGGGAAAGAGAGCAAAAGAGAGGGGGGGGAAGAGAGCAAAAGAGAGGGGGGGGGAAAGAGAGCAAAAGAGAGGGGGGGGGAAAGAGAGCAAAAGAGAGGGGGGGGAAAGAGAGCAAAAGAGAGGGGGGGGAAAGAGAGCAAAAGAGAGGGGGGGGGAAAGAGAGCAAAAGAGAGGGGGGGGAAAGAGAGCAAAAGAGAGGGGGGGGAAAGAGAGCAAAAGAGAGGGGGGGGGAAAGAGAGCAAAAGAGAGGGGGGGGAAAGAGAGCAAAAGAGAGGGGGGGGGAAAGAGAGCAAAAGAGAGGGGGGGGAAAGAGAGCAAAAGAGAGGGGGGGGGAAAGAGAGCAAAAGAGAGGGGGGGAAAGAGAGCAAAAGAGAGGGGGGGGGAAAGAGAGCAAAAGAGAGGGGGGGGGAAAGAGAGCAAAAGAGAGGGGGGGGAAAGAGAGCAAAAGAGAGGGGGGGGAAAGAGAGCAAAAGAGAGGGGGGGGAAAGAGAGCAAAAGAGAGGGGGGGGAAAGAGAGCAAAAGAGAGGGGGGGGGGAAGAGAGCAAAAGAGAGGGGGGGGGAAGAGAGCAAAAGAGAGGGGGGGAAGAGAGCAAAAGAGAGGGGGGGGGAAGAGAGCAAAAGAGAGGGGGGGGGGGGAAGAGAGCAAAAGAGAGGGGGGGGGGAAAGAGAGCAAAAGAGAGGGGGGGGGAAAGAGAGCAAAAGAGAGGGGGGGGGAAGAGCAAAAGAGAGGGGGGGGAAAGAGAGCAAAAGAGAGGGGGGGGAAAGAGAGCAAAAGAGAGGGGGGGAAAGAGAGCAAAAGAGAGGGGGGGAAAGAGAGCAAAAGAGAGGGGGGGAAAGAGAGCAAAAGAGAGGGGGGGAAAGAGAGCAAAAGAGAGGGGGGGAAAGAGAGCAAAAGAGAGGGGGGGGAGAGCAAAAGAGAGGGGGGGAAAGAGAGCAAAAGAGAGGGGGGGAAAGAGAGCAAAAGAGAGGGGGGGAAAGAGCAAAAGAGAGGGGGGGAAAGAGAGCAAAAGAGAGGGGGGGGGAAAGAGAGCAAAAGAGAGGGGGGGAAAGAGAGCAAAAGAGAGGGGGGGGAAAGAGAGCAAAAGAGAGGGGGGGGGGAAGAGAGCAAAAGAGAGGGGGGGGAGGGGAAGAGAGCAAAAGAGAGGGGGGGGAGAGTTTCTGAATTCCATCTTTAATGCCCAGGATCCAGACATCTCATAGCCAAGCCTGGGAGAAGAAAGGCAGTCTGCCCTTCATGCCGACTAGCCCTTGTTCCAAGACAGGTGTAGTCTCCAGGTAGATATGGCTTCCAATAGACACCTTCCTGTTTAGAAGACGAAGGTGGGTTTCCCTAAAAATTTCAAAAGGCACGAAAAATACTCTATCGACCCCTCTGATTGGATCTTTTTATCCTGAGGGAGGGAATGACCCTTACCTCCCGTGATGTCAAATAATCTCCTGCAGGTCAGGCCCAAATAGGGTCCTCCCCTCATAAGGAATAGCCAAAGGCTTAGATGACACATCCGCAGACCAAGATTTCAACCATAAGGCTCTGCGCGCTAAGATGGAAATTAACTCTTAGCCGCCACTTTGGTAATCTGCAGAGAAGCGCCCGTAACAAAGGAATTAGCTAATATAAGAGCTTTAATTCTGTCCTGTATCTCTCCAAAGAAGTCTCAGACCGAAGATATTTTTCCAGGGCATCAAACCAATAAGCAGTGGTAATCCTGACAATGCAGGCCGCCGGTTGTAAAGACAACCCCTGATGGACATAAAAACTTCTGAAGGAGACCCTCAAATTTGTATTTTTCTTTTAAGATCCTTGAACGCACAACTATCCTCAAAAGGGATAGTAGTTCGTTTAGCCAAGGTGGAAATCCTTCCACCTTAGAAACAGTCTGCCAAGAATCCCTGATAGCATTCACTATAGGATACATCTCTCTGAAAACGGGAAAAAGAGGGAATGGAAAACCAGCTACTGCTGGATTCAAACTCCCCACCCTCCGATTGCTAGGTGGCTTAGCTATCCAACGGACCACTAGAGCTTGCCACTATAAAAGGAAAGTTCAGGAAAAGCAATGTTTAAAGTGACAGTAATGTTAATTTATCTTAAAAGTCACTTATTTCTGTGACAGAAATGTCCAAGTAGCATGGTAACCTTGCTGGTAATAGACATTGCAATTAACACGAAAACAACCATGTCTTGTGCACACCATCTATAAGAAAGTTGCAAGGAACCGCAGAGCACTGCATGTGGGCCAAAATAACTTTATGCTATGTGTGCACTTGTTCCATTCTAAGCACAAAGCTGCATCATACAATAAACAGCTAAAATGCATCAAAGAAAAGGAACTATCACTTTAAATGCAAAAAACACAATTTATGCTTACCTGATAAATTTATTTCTCTTGTGGTGTATCCAGTCCACGGATCATCCATTACTTGTGGGATATTCTCATTCCCAACAGGAAGTTGCAAGAGGAACCCCACAGCAGAGCTGCAATATAGCTCCTCCCCTAACTGTCATAGCCAGTCATTCGACCGAAAACAAGCCGAGAAAGGAGGAACCATAGGGTGCAGTGGTTACTGTAGTTTAAATTTAAAAATTACCTGCCTTAAAATAACAGGGTGGGCCGTGGACTGGATACACCACAAGAGAAATAAATTTATCAGGTAAGCATAAATTGTGTTTTCTCTTGTAAGGTGTATCCAGTCCACGGATCATCCATTACTTGTGGGATACCAATACCAAAGCTAAAGTACACGGATGAAGGGAGGGACAAGGCAGGAACTTAAATGGAAGGAAACACTGCCTGTAAAACCTCTCCCCCAAATATAGCCTCCGAAGAAGCAAAAGTATCAAATGTGCAAAATTTTGAAAAAGTATGAAGCGAAGACCAAGTCGCCGCCTTGCAAATCTGTTCAAAAGAAGCCTCATTTTTAAAGGCCCAAGTGGAAGCCACAGCTCTAGTGGAATGAGCTGTAATCCTTTCAGGAGGCTGCTGTCCAGCAGTCTCATAGGCTAAGCGGATTAAGCTTCTTAGCCAAAAAGAAGGAGAGGTTGCCGAAGCCTTTTGATCTCTCTCCTCTGTCCAGAGAAGACAACAAACCAAGCAGATGTTTGACGAAAATCTTTAGTAGCTTGTAAGTAAAACTTTAAAGCACGGACCACGTCCAGATTGTGAAACACAAGGATGGAACAACAATCTCTTGATTGATATTCTTGTTAGATACCACCTTAGGTAAAAACCCAGATTTGGTACGCAGGACTACCTTATCCGTATGAAAAATCAGATAAGGAGAATCACATTGTAAGGCAGATAACTCGGAGACTGTACGAGCCGAGGAAATAGCTACCAAAAAAAGGACTTTCCAAGATAAAAGTTTGAAATGATGAGGTTCAAATGGAACTTCTTGAAGAACCTTAACCCCTTAATGACCGGACCATTTTTCAATTTTCTTACCCTTAATGACAATGGCTATTTTTACATTTCTGCGGTGTTTGTGTTTAGCTGTAATTTCCCTCTTACTCATTTACTGTACCCACACATATTATATACCGTTTTTCTCGCCATTAAATGGACTTTCTAAGGATACCATTATTTTCATCATATCTTATAATTTCCTATAAAAAAAAAATATAAAATATGAGGAAAAAATTGAAAAAAAAAACACACTTTTTCTAACTTTGACCCCCAAAATCTGTTACACATCTACAATCACCAAAAACACCTATGCTAAATAGTTTCTAAATTTTGTCCTGAGTTTAGAAATACCCAATGTTTACATGTTCTTTACTTTTTTTGCAAGTTATAGGGCCATAAATACAAGTAGCACTTTGCTATTTCCAGACAACTTTTTTTCAAAATTAGCGCTAGTTACATTGGAACCCTGATATCTGTCAGGAATACCTGAATATCCCTTGACATGTATATATTTTTTTTTAGAAGACAACCCAAAGTATTGATCTAGGCCCATTTTGGTATATTTCATGCCACCATTTCACCGCCAAATGTCATCAAATAAAAAAAAAGTTCACTTTTTCACAAATTTTGTCACAAACTTTAGGTTTCCCACTGAAATTATTTACAAACAGCTTCTGCAATTAAGGCACAAATGGTTGTAAATGCTTCTTTGGGATCCCCTTTGTTCAGAAATAGCAGACTTATATGGCTTTGGCATTGCTTTTTGGTAATTAGAAGGCCACTAAATGCTGCTGCGCACCACACGTAAATTATGCCCAGCAGTAAAGGGGTTAATTAGGTAGGTTGTAGGGAGCTTGCAGGGTTAATTTTAGCTTTAGGGTAGAGATCAGCCTCCCACCTGACACATCCCACCCCCTGATCCCTCCCAAACAGTTCTCTTCCCTCCCCCACCCCACAAGTGTCCCCGCCATCTTAAGTACTGGCAGAAAGTCTGCCAGTACTAAATAAAAGGAGTTTTTCTTTTTTTTAATAAAAAAAAATAAAATGTTTTAGCTGTGATGGACCCCTGCCTTAGCCCCAACCTCCATGATCCCCCCCCCAGCTCTCTAACCCTCTCCCCTACCTAATTGCCGCCATCTTGGGTACTGGCAGCTGTCTGCCAGTACCCAATTTGCCCCAAAAACAAGTGTTTTTTTTGCAATTTTTTGCAATTTTTAATGTTTTCTGTAGTGTAGCAGCCCCCCCACAATACCCCAACCCCCTCCCCCTCCCAGATCCTTATATATTTATTTTTTTTTAATTCTTTTTTTCCCCCCTCTTCCCTTCTCATTGGTGTCAGTGGCCAGCTAATCGCGCACGCGCGCCCCCGCACGCTCCCGGCACCCGGCGTGCACATAGCACTTACAGGAACCGGATGCCGGGTAGAGATGGGCCGCCCACCTGCCTCCCTGATATGCTCCCACCCACCAACGAACCGGCACCATCGCTACCGGTGCAGAGAGGGCCACAGAGTGGCTCTCTCTGCATCGGAGTCTTCTGAAAAGGTATTGCAGGATGCCTCCATATGGAGGCATCACTGCAATACCCTGAGAGCTGCTGGAAGCGATTGCGATCGCTTCCAGCACTCTCTTAGACAACTGACGTACCAGGTACGTCTATTGTCATTAACTGGTTGTTAATGCATGACGTACCTGGTACGTCAGTTGTCATTAAGGGGTTAAGAACCAAGTTTAAGCTCCATGGTGGAGCAACCGGTTTAAACACAGGCTTGATTCTAACTAAAGCCTGACAAAACGCCTGAACGTCTGGAACATCTGCCAGACGCTTAACTAGCTGACAATCCTTTTTCCAAACCTTCTTGGAGAAAAGATAATATCCTAGGAATCCTGACCTTACTCCATGAGTAACCCTTGGATTCACACCAATAAAGATATCTACGCCATACCTTATGGTAAATTTTCCTGGTGACAGGCTTTCGTGCCCGTATTAAGGTATCAATAACTGACTCGGAGAAGCCACGCTTTGATAAAATCATGCGTTTAATCTCTAGGCAGTCAGCCGCAGAGAAATTAGATTTGGATGGTTGGAAGGACCCTGAAGTAGAAGCTCCTGTCTCAGAGGCAGAGACCATGGTGGAAAGGATGACATGTCCACTAGATCTGCATACCAGGTCCTGCGTGGCCACGCAGGTGCTATCAGAATCAATGATACTCTCTCCTACTTGATCTTGGCAATCAGTCGAGGGAGCAGAGGAAACAGTGGAAACACATAAGCCAGTTTGAAAGACCAGGGCGCTGCAAGAGCATCTATCAGTGTCGCCTTGGGATCCCTGGACCTGGATCCGTAACACGGAAGCTTGGCGTTCTGGCGAGACGCCATGAGATCCAGTTCTGGTTTGCCCCAACGATGAATCAGTTGTGCAAATACCTCCGGATGGAGTTCCCACTCTCCCGGATGAAAAGTCTGACGACTTAGAAAATCCGCCTCCCAGTGCTCTACACCTGGGATATGGATAGCTGATAGGTGGCAAGAGTGAATCTCTGCCCAGCGAATTATTTTTGAACTTCTAACATCTCTAGGGAACTTCTTGTTCCCCCTTGATGGTTGATGTAAGCTACAGTCGTGATGTTGTCCGACTGAAATCTGATGTACCTCAGAGTTGCTAACTGAGGCCAAGCCTGAAGAGCCTTGAATATCGCTCTTAGTTCCAGAATATTTATTGGAAGGAGAGACTCCTCCTGAGTCCACGATCCCTGAGCCTTCAGGGAGTTCCAGACTGCACCCCAATCTAGAAGGCTGGCATTTGTTGTTACAATTGTCCAATCTGGCCTGCGAAAGGTCATACCTTTGGACAGATGGACCCGAGATAGCTACCAGGGAAAAGAATCCCTGGTCTCTTGGTCCAGATTCAGTTGAGGGGACAAATCTGTAATCCCCGCTACACTGACTGAGCATGCATAGTTGCAGCTGTCTGAGATGTAAGCGTGCAAACGGCACTATGTCCATTGCTGCTACCATTAAGCCGATTACTTCCATACACTGAGCCACCGAAGGGCACGGAATGGAATGAAGAACCCGGCAGGAATTTAGAAGCTTTGATAACCTGGACTCCGTCAGGTGAATTTTCATTTCTACAGAATCTATCAGAGTCCCTAGAAAGGAAACTCTTGTGAGTGGGGATAGAGAACTCTTTTCCTCGGTCACTTTCCACCCATGCGCCCTCAAATACCAGTACTACGTCCGTATGAGACTTGGCAATTTGGAAGTTTGACGCCTGTATCAGGATGTCGTCTAAATAAGAGGCTACTGCTATGCCCCGCGGCCTTAGGGCCGCCATAAGCGACCCTAGAACCTTTGTAAAGATTCTTGGGGCTGTAGCTAATCCAAAGGGAAGAGCTAAAACTGGTAATGCCTGTCTTGAAAAACAAACCTGAGAAACCGATGATGATCTTTGTGTATCGGAATGTGAAGATAAGCATCCTTTAGATCCACTGTAGTCATATATTGATCCTCCTGGATCAGTGGTAGGATGGTACGAATAGTTTCCATCTTGAACGACGGAACTTTGAGGAATTTAAGATCTTTAGATCCAAAATTGGTCTGAAGGTTCCCTCTTTTTTGAGAACCACAGATTTGAGTAAAAACCGTGTTCCTGTTCACTCCCATAACTAGGAGGACTCGTACACAGTGTAAGAATGCCTCTCTCTTTATCTGGAGTGCAGATAATTGTGAAAGGTGAAATCTCCCTTTTGGGGGGGAAGCTTTGAAGTCCAGAAGATAT
This sequence comes from Bombina bombina, assembly GCF_027579735.1. Lineage (NCBI taxonomy): Eukaryota > Metazoa > Chordata > Amphibia > Anura > Bombinatoridae > Bombina > Bombina bombina. Next base: position 893,831,314 of record NC_069500.1, read on the forward strand.
CCCTGGGATATAATTTCCAACGCCCAGGGATCCTGAACATCTCTTGCCCACGCCTGGGCGAAGAGTGAAAGTCTGCCCCCTACTAGATCCGTTACCGGATAGGGGGCCGTTCCTTTATGCTGTCTTAGAGGCAGCAGCAGGCTTTTTTGACCTGCTTACCTTTTTTCCAGGAATGGTTTGGTCTCCATACCGTCTTAGATTGAGCAAAAGTTCCCTCTTGTTTATTATTAGAGGAAGTTGATGCCGCACCTGCCTTGAAGTTTTGAAAGGCACGAAAATTAGACTGTTTGGCCCTAGATTTGGATCTGTCCTGAGGAAGGGCATGACCTTTTCCTCCAGTGATATCAGCAATAATCTCCTTCAAACCAGGCCCGAATAGGGTCTGCCCCTTGAAGGGAGTGTTAAGTAGCTTAGATTTTGAAGTCACGTCAGCTGACCATGATTTAAGCCATAGCGCTCTGCGCGCCTGTATAGCAAAACCAGAATTCTTAGCCGTTAGTTTAGTCAAATGAACAATGGCATCAGAAATAAAAGAATTGGCTAGCTTAAGTGCTCTAAGTTTGCCAAGTATGTCATCCAATGGAGTCGCTACTTGTAAAGCCTCTTCCAGAGACTCAAACCAGTACGCCGCCGCAGCAGCAGTGACAGGGGTAATGCATGCAAGGGGCTGTAGGATAAAACCTTGTTGAATAAATATTTTCTTAAGGTAACCTTCTAATTTTTTATCCATTGGATCTAAAAAAGCACAACTGTCCTCGACAGGGATAGTAGTACGTTTTGCTAGAGTAGAAACTGCTCCCTCCACCTTAGGGACTGTCTGCCATAAGTCCCGTGTGGTGGCGTCTATTGGAAACATTTTTCTAAAAATAGGAGGGGAAGAGAACGGCACACCTGGTCTATCCCATTCCTTATTAATAATTTTTGTAAACCTTTTAGGTATTGGAAAAACATCAGTACACACCGGCACTGCAAGTATTTATCCAGTCTACACAATTTCTCTGGCACTGCAATGGAATCACAGTCATTCAGAGCAGCTAAAACCTCCCTAAGCAACACGCGGAGGTGTACAAGCTTAAATTTAAATGTAGAAATATTAGAATCAGGTATCTTCCTGAGTCATTAACATCACCCACTGACTGAAGCTCTCTTTCCTCAGCTTCTGCATATTGTGAGGCAGTATCAGACATGGTTCTTAAAGCGTCAGTATGCTCTGCATTTTGTCTCACCCCAGAGCTATCTCGCTTACCTCTAAGTTCAGGTAGTCTGGCTAATACCACTGACAGTGTATTATCCATGACTGCCGCCATGTCTTGTAAAGTAAACGCTATGGGCGCCCTAGATGTACTTGGCGCCATTTGAGCGTGAGTCCCTTAAGCGGGAGTCAAAGGCTCTGACACGTGGGGAAAGTTAGTCGGCATAACTTCCCCCTCGTCAGATTCCTCTGGTGATAAAAAATTTTAAAAGACAGAAAATGATCTTTATTGCCTAAAATGAAATCAGTACATTTGGTACACATTCTAAGAGGGGGTTCCACCATGGATTTTAAACATAATGAACAAGGAGTTTCTTCTATGTCAGACATGTTTATACAGACTAGCAATGAGACTAGCAAGCTTGGAAAACCCTTTAAATCAAGTTAACAAGCAAATATAAAAAAATGGTACTGTGCCTTTAAGAGAAACAAATTGTCAGAATTTGACAAAAATGCAGTAAATCAAACGAAATTTTTACAGTGTATGTAATAGACTAGCAGAGCATTGAACCCACTTGCAAATGGATGATTAACCCCTTAGTTAAAAAAAACGGATAAAAAAAACGAAATAGACGTTTTTTAACAGTCACAACCAACTGCCACAGCAAGCTGTAGCCCTACCTTCCCCAATAAACTTTAGAAAGCCTTTGGGCCCTTTAGAGATGTCCTATAGCATTCAGAGGGCCTTTGAGGGAATCTGGATGTAATTTTAACTGCACAAAAAAACAGTAAAAATAGGCCCCTCCCACTCATAGTAACACAGTGGAAAGCCTCAGGAAACTGTTTCTAGGCAAAATTTAAGCCAGCCATGTGGAAAAAACTAGGCCCCAATAAAGTTTTATCACCAAAGTATATATAAAAACGATTAAACATGCCAGCAAACGTTTTATATTGTAAATATCATAAGGGTATTACCCCTGGGAGTAAGCATGATACCAGTCGTTATTAAATCACTGTATTCAGTCTTAACTTACATTAATCCGGTATCAGCAGCATTTTCTAGTGTTTTCCATCTCTAGAAAAAATTATAACTGCACATACCTGATAGAATAAACTGCACGCCATTCTCTCGCTGAAGTTTTACCTCATCTGTGTAATCCCCTCAGTGAGAACAGCAATGGATCTTAGTTACAACCTGCTAAGATCATAGAAACCTCAGGCAGATTCTTCTTCTATTTACTGCCTGAGATAAAATAGCACAACTCCGGTACTATTTAAAAATAACAAACTTTTGATTGAAGAAAATAAACTAGCTATATTTAACCACTCTCTCTTACGACCTCCTTGCTTATAGAGAGTTGCAAGAGAATGACTGGGTATGACAGTTAGGGGAGGAGCTATATTGCAGCTATGCTGTAGGTTTCCTCTTGCAACTTCCTGTTGGGAAGGAGAATATCCCACAAGTAATGGATGATCCGTGGACTGGATACACCTTAAAAGAGAAATAATATTTTTAGTGTAAATTTAGTCTATTCAAGAAGTAAAGGATGAACATATAAACATCCAGATTCCTAGAACAAATCAACCCATAAAAAAACGCTACTGTCTCTTTAAATGTGTAAAATACCTCACATTTGAAACTTAAACAGACAAGGTAAACATATGGTGTAGGGCTTCTCATACAACTAGATGTTTAACTAAAAGTCGGGTGGTACTGTGCCCTGAAATAGGAAAACCAAACCGTGTATGAACTTAATATAAATTACTACAGTCGTTCCTAGATGGCTAACGTAAGGGAGTTCAAAGTCTGACTCCTTTACCACTGTTCCTGTCTTAACAGCAGACAGCGCACCCCTGCAAATGACTTTAATATGTACTAACAAGCCTCTGCTAAATTAACTGTAGCAGAGCAGTTCTTTTTGAGAACAGCCCGCTTTGCATCGCCGGCCTTCAAAAATTGTTTATATTTAGATCCCTGTCAGAGACGGTATCTGTCACACCTGGAAGCTGTGTCTTCCTTTCACTGTATTTATAGTGCTTTGTTACTCGATTACCGGGACTGAGATATAAAAAGGCGCACAACTTGTCCTTAGTGCGACAAAGCATAGCCTTGCTCCGCCCATCGTGGGCGTATTATGTAACCCCCGGGCGGCTAGTAAGAAAAATGGAGCCGTCGGAAAGACCTACCACCATGACTCCGCCCATCGTGGCCGCGTGGTGCAGGAACTCCCGGGCAGCTAAAAATTAAACATGGAGCCGTCCCCATCGCGATGTATGAAACCCTCATGTAACCGCTCCTACAGATACAGTAAAATACTGTTATCTGGAGAGAAGAGCAACGCTAGCAAGTTTGCGAAAACATAATAAAGCTACTTTGTATATTTCCACAGAAATAAAGCTAATCATCCGGACTGCAAACTGTATTAACCCTTTAAGGACACAGCTTTCAGTTTGCTCAATTGTTTTATGACGGAAAAATTCCGTCATATGTCCTTAAGAGGTTAAAAAACTGCAGGCAGTAACAAAGTTGTTAGTCTCCAGCCCCAGTGACCGTAAAAATAGTACTCCCCTAAGAAGAGACCACGGTCTCAGCACAATAAGGGCCTCTCTTAATCACAGCCCTTGATGTGTGTATGAAACGTAGTGCTTACTTTGTTCTGAGTCCGGACTGCATGTCCCCAGAAATAAGAAAGTTAGCACTTACCTGGTGCGACAGCATAGCAGGTGTTCAGAGGTCCTGTCCCTCTCATAGCCCTGTGGACAAAGATCAGCCTGAGTTAAGAGTGCTTAGGCTATCTAGATTAGGGCAATAAATATGTATAGTAGGCGCAGTGAGAATTAAGTCCCACCAGTTCCTATTGCCTTAAAGAAACCAAATGCTTCTCTTTTTGTACTGAAGCGACTGATCTGGTCTAGGCTACACCCTAGCACACAGTAGCACTCAAAGGCACCACTTTAAAAACAAACTCTTGATTGAAGATTCTAAACTAACACCTCACTTTACCTCTTCCTATCACTAACACAGGCAAAGAGAATGACTGGGTTGGGAGGGAAGGGAGCTCTTTGCCTCCTCCTGCTGACCAGGAGGCGATATCCCACAAGGATGAAATCCGTGGACTCATCGTATCTTGTAAAAGAAAAATGCTTTTCCCAAATTTGAAACTGACAGTCTGCAAAAGGAAATATACATAAACCCGACTCATGGCAAATATAAGTACAATACATATATTTAGAACTTTATATTAATACATATAGTGCCAAACCATAGCTGAGAGTGTCTTAAGTAATGAAAACATACTTAACAAAAAGATCCACATATAGCAGATAACCGTTTCAGTACTGGTTTGGCTAACAGTAGTGGTAATGGAATATGAGAGTATATCGTCGATCTGAAAAGGGAGGTAGGAGATGAATCTCTACGACCGATAACAGAGAACCTATGAAATAGATCTCCCGTGAAGAAATCCATTGCATTCAATAGGCGATACTCCCTTCACTGTATTCTGAGAGGAATCTGGCTTCAAAATGCTGAGAAGCGCATATCAATGTAGAATCTAAGCACAAACTTACTTCACCACCTCCATAGGAGCCAAAGTTTGTAAAAACTGAATTGTGGGTGTGGGGTGTGTTTATAGGCATTTTGAGGTTTGGGAAACTTTGCCCCTCCTGGTAGGATTGTATATCCCATACGTTACTAGCTCATGGACTCTTGTCAATTACATGAAAGAAATGTAATTCCCCATAGATTAATTAAAATTGCAAATTCTGTTGTCCAAGCATGCTACAAAACTGTCTGAACCAGCTACACATGCTCATACCTCCCTTGGTTATGGCCAATTAGGACTAGTTGATTATGAAGGCTACAGAAGGACTTCAAGCCTCTCTAGGGAGTGTAGGACAAGCACAAGGTTTTACAGCACACAAAAAAAAAAAATAGTTTTGAATTTAATGTCCTCATAAGCTAAATACAATTATTTTCCCCTGAACACAAATAATTTATTCATATACAAAAAATAAAAATGATTAATTTGAAACATGAACATAGACTAGTGATGGTACACACATCATTAAATGGGACTGACACTACGTTGTAATTTGTTCCCCTTAATGTGTGACTTGTAATACCAGCTGCTTTGTACTAAATGTATTGGACACTGGTCCTTTAGGTATATTTTTGCAATTGAAAAAGCTTGTTTTTACCTTAGTACTGAGCAATGCGTATACAGTACCTTAGTATAGACCTTTGCATATTGGCTTTTCTGAAGACGGACACAGTCTTTAGAGCAAAGGGTGGTGGTTTCAAATAGCAAAAGCAGCTAATTGAAATACAATTATGAACCTAAATGAGCAATATCAAAATACATTTAATATTTAGCAGCTTGAAGAACAAAATTTAACAGCAACTGGGACCATAGCCTTTGCTGCAGCACATTAAAATCCACCCTCTCCAACCAAACAGTTGGCCATACAATTTAATAAAACACAGATACACATTTGAATAATGTTTTAAAAGTGAAAAATCCATTAAGTGACAGAATGTTTTAAAACAAAAAAAAAATATATATTTTTTTTTTATTATTATTTATTTATTTATTTATTTGGTAGGCAATGTATTTTGTTATGTTTCTGTAGGTATGGAACTTTTGTGGCAGGCTTGTGTAGGTACCACACAATTTATACCTCACATTTACTAAACAAAACTGTGCAGATGAGACTGCTGAGCTTTTCCTCAGGAGTTTTTTTTAATTGATTTGAAGGGTGGGACATCCTTGAGCAAAATCTGCAGTTGCAGCAAACAGCTAATATAATTCAACTGCTTATATAAAACTGCACATTTTTATTTTTAACAAAGTGGCTTAGACCTGGGTTATTTTTCTCCTCACAAACCCTGATTTTACCTACTCAATTTCTGTTGCTAGATTTTCAGCAAATTTGTCGAGCTCTGGACTATGAGATGCTTATTTACTTAAAGGGACATTCCAGTCACAATTTAAATGCCCATAGATGAATTACATATTTGAATAGAAACATATTTGCAATATACATATGTTAGCAAAAATGCTTCTAGTAAAAGTTATCACTGTTTTATTGTTAACATTTTTCTCTGCACGTGCATGTGAAGCATAGCTAGATATTGTCACTGTACCCACATTTTAAATAATGCAGCTGCTCAGATCATCACTTGGGCTTGAATCATGTCAGCAATGAACAAATTGAGTCATTACCAGATGGTACCAGCACTTTAGGCTCTCTAAGCAAGTGCTGTGTTTAAAATGCTGGTGCACATTGCATACTTAAATACACTTTTGAAACGGCTATAGCTTTTATTAGAAGCATTTTTGCTAATGCGTGTATATGACAAAATTGCTTCTATTCAGTACCGAAATGCACCCATGTGGTTTCCAATTTTGGCTGGAATATCCCTTTAAAATGAACAATCATTAACCATACTGCCCTTCAAAATATCCTGAAATCTCAGCTCAGATTGCTGAGGTGACAGTTCCATAAACCAACAAACCACAATTACAATAAAACAATAGTAGAAACAAAGGGGAAAGTAAAATAACATTTTAGTAGGCTCACCAAAATGAATTTGCTTACAAAATTTTATCCATTTCTGTTCTTATGTCATAATTAACCAATAAAAATAGTGAATAGTAATGAATGTTTAATCAACTGTTCCAGAAATACAGTTTAAAAGGGATAGAAAGGACACAAATGAAAATGTGCCTAGGTACATTTTCATTTGAAATAAAGGCATTTTTGCTATATACTTCCACTAGCAAAAATGATTCTAATAAAAGATTTATTCCTGTGAGGACCCGAGCATCATTATTCAAACACCACACCTTCTCAGATTCAGCAGTGGCTTGATTGACACAAATTAAATCTTCAAAGGCAATACACACCCCCACAAGCTCTCCGAAAAGGTGTGGTGTTTGAATATTGGTGCACGATCCCTCACAGGATATGTGCATATGCTGCAGAAATACAGTAACTTACTTAAAGTGAAGGTAAAGTTTTTACTTCCAGAAGACAGCACTGCATTTGTTAATATTAATATAATACAAATCGCTAAGTTTATTTCTCTATTACATAGCTAGAGAGGAGATAGAGAGGATATAGAGATATATAGTTTTGCAGCCGACTCCTCCTAACCCCTATTTCCGTGTTTTAGGTTAGTGACATATAGAGCGGTCCCACCCGCTCTATGTCTCTCAAAAGCGCGTTCCCGATGCAGTTTTTAACAGCGCATGCGCTAAATACCAGATTTATAGACAAACTATTATGCTTAAAAATAATAGCGGCTATTCAGATATAAAGTTGTGTTAGATCTATTACCCATTAATAAAATTTATATTAGAATTTTATGGTCAAATCTATGTATCTGTTACTATTTAGCAAACAAGATGAAACAATGTGTTTCTATTCGATGTAATAACCATTCCTTATTATAGTATTGAAATTCAAAACACAATACTTGTATAACGGTAAATAATATTTATAGTTTGAGAAATAGGGCTAGATTTATCAAAGGCTAAGCGAACTCTGTATGTGCTTCGCCCGTAACTGCGCCCTAGTTTGCCTCCGGAGAAGCGCACATATGCGCCTGAATTTATCACAAAAATAGACTTACTTTGCGCAGGCGAGCTGGGACGCAATAATGATAAATTTCGCCTGTCAGCAAAAGCATTTACTTCCTATTTATCACAGTACATCCCTATAAATATTTACGCCGCCATGTTTTGATTATAGGTAACTATTTAGCTTATATTTATATTATATAATGTTTTTGTGCTGTTTTTGCCTTATGTTGATAATTTAAGATCACAAAAATAAATATTATATATATATATATATATATATATTTTTTTTATATTTTTTTTTAATTATCTCTCTGTTGGTACCTATATGCGCCTGTGGAAGCGCAAATTTCTTGCACAAACAGTCTCTTTTAGTCGCTGAGCTTTGAAAAATTATTTAAAAGAAGAAAGTACTGCATCACAAGATGTAAAAGCATGTATTATAATGGTGTTCGCCTCAGTCTGTATGGCGAAATATACAACACGCAATTGAAGCCGAAATTTCAGTACCCTATCGGCATAAAGCAATGATGAATTCCAAACAAGTCGTATTTCTTTGTCTGCATCTAAAATTACGTCTGTAAGCAATTTGTATTAGCACTGTCGGGAGCGCACCTGTGCGCCTAGGCGAAGGCTAACAGATGTCTTTCAGATTTGCGCAATTAAAGGCGCACAGTAGTTTACTGAATATGGGGATCAGTGCATATGCGTTATTTTGAGCGTGATTATAAGAGAATGACTTTGAAAAATCTAGCCCATAGTTTATGTTTAAAAATCACGATCGTGAGCATGTGAGGAAGTTACTTGTAATCAGCTGCTTGCAAAGTGAAAAGATGCGCTCGTCTGTATCATTTATACGATGATGACGTATTGGATTCAGACCTGTAAATAGAACGCGTATGCAACACGGGAGCGCTCATGGTGTTGAATGCTAGGAAAATTAGTTGCGCATGCGCTCCTTAACGAGTAGGAGAATGACGTGCAGCGACGGCCGCCTAATGGCCTAAATTTAAAATCGGACGAGTTAAAAACGTGACCGCAATAAAAAAAAAAACTAATTAAAAAAAAGTGTTGAATAAACAAGGTTAGTAAATTGCCGTAAAAAAAAAAAAAAAATTATGGCTTGATTTAAAAGCAATAATTAACAAAAATGATTCATGGACTAATGTTATTTTTACCACATAAATGGAATTCTGGATAGAGACTAACGTAACTTTACCTTTACTTTAAGTATTTTTGCTAACAGAAGTATATTGTAAAAACGCTTACATCTCAAATTGAAATGCACCCATGCACATTTAAAGGGACAGTCAAGTCCAAAAAAACACTTTCATGATTCAAATAGGGAATGTAATTTTAAACAACTTTCCGATTTACTTTTACCACCAATTTTGCTTTGTGCTCTTGGTATTCATAGTTGAAAGTTAAACCTAGGAGGTTAATGTGCTTATTTCTTAGACCTTGAAGGCCACCTCTAATCTGAATGCATTTTAACAGTTTTTCACCACTAGAGGGCATTAGTTCATGCGTTTCATATAGATAATATTGAGCTCACGCAATTGAAGCTACCTAGGAGCGAGCACTGATTGGCTAAAATGCAAGTCTGTCAAAAGAACTTAAAGGGACATGAAACCCAAATTTTTTTTCTCATGATTTAGAAAGAGCATGCAATTTTAAACAACTTTTGAATTGACTTCTATTATCCAATTTGCTTCATTCTCTTGATATGCTTTGCTGAAAAGCATATCTAGATATGCTCAGTAGCTGCTGATTGGTAGGTGCACATAGATGCCTCGTGTGATTGGCTGACCCATGTGCATTGCTATTTCTTCAACAAAGGATATCTAAAGAATGAAGCAAATTAGATAATATAAGTAATTTGGAAAGTTATTTAAAATTGTATTCTCTACCTGAATCATGAAATAATTTTTTGGGGTTTAGTGTCCCTTTAAATAAGGGGGCAGTTTGCAGAGGTAAAACATGTATTATAACTGTTGGTTATGCAAAACTGGTGAATAGGTAATAAAGGGATTATCTATCTTTTTAAACAACAAAAATGTTGGTATTGACTGTCCCTTTAATTTGTTACCTTTCCATCCTTTTAAAGATTCCTAAAATAATTTAAAAAGCAACTTTGTGCAATGTTACAGTTCTACTGTTATTACTCATTAATAGTTACCTCAGATGCCACATCAGGAGAGGCGGATTTGGGTCGCCTATCTGACTCTCTTCTTCTTGAGATTACTTTATCATGTCCTTTAAAACCATCTCGTGTATTACTAGCGGGGCGGCTTCTCCTATCACCTTCAGATCGCCTGCGGTGTTTTCGTTGTAAAACGTCACTTTTATAATCGGATGAGGTCTTTCCTTTGGTGTTAATGGGTCTCTTACTGCCCCCAGCAGACAATCTCTGCCTTGGTGAATGTATAGACGGTTTCTGCCTCTTTGGTTCACTCATCTCCGTTCTGTCACTCTTTCTTTTAGAGCCTTTAGAGAAAACAGAAATCATTTATTCCATCAAAAGTTGCAAAGACGAACGTATAAAATAGAAAACCACAAATATTTGTGAGTCTGAGAGTTTACACACACACAGGAGAAAAAAGTATACAAAAGTTGTTGATGTCTATATCAAAAAGCAAACAGTTTACGCAATGGATGAAATGTGAACATGCATATACTTTTTTTTTTGTTTTTTTAAGCTGTGATTTTATATTGTTCTAAATATTTTAGATGCAAGATTTTTTTATTTTATCATACCATATTTAAAAAGAGGGCTAAACAATTAAAATGATCTAACACATCAGACAATTTTATTATTGTCGTTTTGAGATGCCAAAGTTTAAAAAGGGACATGAAACCCAAAATGTTTCTTTCATGATTCAGACAGATACCTGCGTAGGTAGCATCCACATGTCTGCCCTCTAGTGCTCTTACCAACATATAACATTCTTGCAAAACTGCTACCATATAGTGCTGCACACACATGCACGCTCATGAGCTTACTTCCCTGTTTTTCAACAAAGGATACCAAGGAAACAAAACAACAATATAAGTAAATTCGAACATTGTTGGAAATTGTGTGCTCTATCTGAATCATGAGAGAAAAAAAATTGGGGTGTCGCTTAAACTACAATCTGGTTGTTTGTTACACAGGGCCCTTAACCTTTTAACGCCGTTATGCCGTTCTATTCCGTCATAATTACACTGGGCTTTAAAGCCGTTATGACGGAATAGAACGCCATAACAAACGGCTGTCCTGAAGCCTTCTGTGCTTCTAGGACTTGATCACGGTCTGGAGGGCGTTCCTAGGGTTGTAGGGACGCCCCCCAGATGCGATCCAATAATTGAAATCTTGCGATCGTGTGCACGATCGCGTAGTTTCAATTTGTCTACATCGGAACAGGTGTTCCGATGTAGGCACTTTCACCCTGTCACTAAAGGGTTAAATGTTAAAAATGTAATTTTATCAAATAAATGCATTTTACCTTTCTTTTCGTTCATATCTTGCTCGCTTTCAGGGTTGTATAGCTCATCATCCTGATCTGGAGCTTCCGTTAAGATGTCGTCCAAAACATTCACTTCGCCCTCTAAAAAAACAAATATTAAAAAAGGACAGCATTAAAAATGATCATTTACTGATATGCTATTACTATGTATCTATGTTAATGATACATAGGAAACTCCTAAGTAGAAACTAAAATAAGGGGGTGGGAAATAACATACAATGCCCTTGGGAAATTTTGCAGCATTTTGATTAATAACAGCATCTTAAAGGCCCATTATACACTCATTTTTTCTTTGCCTAAATGTTTTGTAGATTATCTATTTATAAAGCCCATAAATGTTGTTGTTTTTTTAAATGTATAATTTTGCTTATTTTTAAAGAACATTGCTCTGATTTTCAGACTCCTAACCAAGCCCCAAAGTTTTATGTGAATACTGTCAGCTACCTTCTCTAGCTTGCTCCTGTTTGTGTAAAGGGTCTTTTCATATGCAAAAGAAGGGGGAGGGGGGAGTGTCTTATTTGCCACTTGCAGTGAGCTTTCCAACTGCCTTTTCAACAGAACTAAACTGAAAGCTTCTAAGTACATTTTTAAACCATTTTATACTGAATTTTTATATCAGTATCTGTGCATCTTATTCTTTATAGTAGTGTCTATTACATGCATTTATATGAAAATGAGTGTATACTGTCCCTTTAAGAGTTGTGGCCCTATGGCTTCATAGATTTACCTATGCTTGTCCTTGAATATTATGACATACCAACTGGCAAAATTTGTTTCAGCCATTTTCAGAGACGGATTTATGCTTTTAAAAGATCACCACACTAAGACCTAGATTTGCACAGATCTTACTGTGGCGATCTTCCACAAGCATAAATCAGTTTCTGAAAATAGATGAAATCCACAAGTCGCAACCTACTTCCGCAGCTATTGATGCTGCAGAATGCACATGCCTTATTACTGCTAATGAAGTTTTATATACTATAAAGATGCTATGTCAGAAGCGGACTAATTTTACTATACTTTTAGGAGACAGCAGAAATATTGAGAACAGATATATGCAGAATACATAACATTTAGACAAACATTCTAGGGAAAATGACTCCAAGGATTGTCCAAGTACCAACACAGTCACATTTAAACAGAGACACCACGCATGTACAATAATCAGCCTATTCGGCTTGACAAACTCTATATGTGGAGATTTTATAGAACATACATAATATATTGGATAGTTGTGTTTAATATGGATATTGTAACAAAGAAAAATATGCTTTTCATTTATTAAAGCCAGCGCAGACTACAGCACACTACTGAAACAGATGATGCAAGCCGATTCCTAGGGGAAAACAGACAAAAAAAAAAAAAAAAAAAAAAAAAAAAAACACACACCACTTGCACAAACAGTATTCATTATACATAAAAAAAAAAAAATCTTTAAAAGATATATAATCAGCTCACACACAAAGGTTAACCAATGTTATGTCTGATGCACAGAAAAAAAAAATAGTAACTATGTATCTCAAATCACGGATTTAACCTTTTGATTGCAAGAAACAAAAGTAATTAGATACACATTCATCTAGCAGATAATGATTACATGTACAGCGAGGTGTGGGATAATTAAGAATATATTTTTTGTCATCTAAAAATCTACAAAGTTAGCAATTTTAAATGTTACCCAGTGTATTATGAAGTGAACTGTAATGGATTAAAAATACTTTCTACATATTTCCAGAGTTACCGTATCATTTATGATCAGTTGCATGAAGAATAATCACAAGTAGCATGCAAAGGTTCCTTACAAAAAAAAAAAATTGCAGAGGTGCAAGGGATGGTTCTTCAAAAGGAGCAGAAACTCACATTCAGGCCACACCACTAAACTCTGTGTTGTACCACCAGTTACAGACATAAGCTCTAATGCTCTTCCGAATCCCTCACACACAGATGTCACTTAGAAGAGGTAACTCACAAAGTAGTCTACCCAAAGAACTTTCACTCAGAGTAAAATGCCACACGGACTGTTAGAGGTTACTGACACACAACCCACAGATTCCCTTACAGCTACTCATCTATCCTTATATCCCCAATCACACAATATGACAGTGGCGTGGTGAATTATTCACATGTATAATTAATTGGTCAACCTAAATCTGTCATTCCCACTCAGATAGGTACAGTCAGTCATAGTCATGTTGCAGCCGCATGCCTGCTGAGCGTTTAAAAGCTCCTTAAAATCCACAGTCAGTGCTGAGCTAACAACCACTCCCATGCAGTACAACAGACTAAGCAGATGTGCACACTGTTGCTGTACCAGGTTTCAGACAGACCATCTTACAAAAGTCAGCAGAATGCTGAGAAATGTGGTTCCCAAGCTGCATTAAAAAAAAAAAAAAGACAGAAAAAGCAGGAATGTAAGCTTTGGAGTCGGCCCATTTTCAGTTCAGCACCTGAGTTGCGCTTGCTGATTGGCGACTAAATGTACCCAACCAGCAAGCGCTATCCAGGGTGCTGGACCAAAAATGTGCCTGCTACTTAGCTTACATTCCTGCTTTTGAAATAAAGATAGCAAGAGAACAAAGAAAAATTGATAAAAAGGAGTCAATTAGAAAGTTGCTTAAAATTGCATGCTCTATTTGACCGAAATTTATTTATAAATCTTTGTGGTTTGACTCTTAGACTTTGAACAAAACTTTAAAGTCCTTAAAATAGTTAGTGCAAAAAAAAAAAAGAAAAAAAGAATAAATCAAAATAAAAACGATAATTTTTCATAAAAAAAAAAAAGAAAAACACAAAATAAAAACAAAACACAGGTTTAAAGGGACATTAAACACTAAATACATGCTAGATAGAATGATGCATTCAAAGAAAAGATTAGTCCATGAGTAACATGATGTATTTTTTAAAGTTTCATTAGTTGTTTAAAAAGTAACAAAATAAGTGTAAAGTTTTAGTGTCTACAAAACACTGGGAGCTGCCATGTTGTAACTTGTGTTATCTTCTCTGCTGTGGCCAATTAGAGACAGCTATAAATAGGTCACTAGAGTGTGCAGCCAATGGTTGTGCTGGATGTAACAGTGTTCTGCACTTCCATTTCTAACAGGAACTGAAAAGCTCACAATTTCAGAATGGAATTACAGGCAAAGAGGACAAAATAAATAATGAAAGTATATTGCAGAGCTGTTTTATATATACAATTTATCATTTTATATTACCATCTCAAAGTGTTTAATATCCCTTTAAATTAATATAATCCAAAGCAATAGCAGAAGCCTTGATTGGATTAGGGCTCACAAAATAAACCTTGATAGTTGTGAAGGTTTATAACCATATCTGTTTCTGAATATCTGTATGAATGAATATGTGTAAGCAGAAACAATCTTGTGGGTGTGATCACATAGGATTACTATTCTTCCATTTATAAAGAGTAATAACAGTGCAGTTCCATTTCAATCTTGTAACATAGCAACTCACATTTTGCACCTTATCTATTACCCCAGTGTTGGAAAATATAAAATCTCAGGAACCAGCAATTGAAAAGCTATATGCAAATATTTTAGGAGCTAAGTAAGAGTATACTGTACATGCATATATCTCATAATAAAATCAAGAGTTAGAGCTGCAGGTCCTTGGCTTCAGAATTTCACATAACCAGTTTTACCCTGAGACCACAATATATTGATGTTTAACCACTTGTATACAAGTACTGCAAAGCATTGATGCACATTGTGTTGCAGCCCCCATAGCATCTAATTGGTTATATTTTAGTGTCAAAATAGAAACGTCGTCTACATATCTAATTGAATATATGTAATGAACTAAGGAAGTGAATATTGTAAGACATTTATAAGGCATACTTTTTGAACATTTCGTTTTTTCTACAGGGCAGAAGAGATAATTTTGTGTCTTTCTAGGGGCTGAGATAAGACAAATAATTACGACACGCACACTGGTATGGTCGTGTTTCTATACCTTTGCTTGGTTCCCCTCTCTCCACCTCCATCTTCCTCTTGCTCTCAGCTCGGGGTCTTCCTCTTTTCCGCCTTCTTCTTTTCCTGTGGCGGGCCCCGCTGGTGTCTTCTCCGCTGGTGAATGTCACAATGTCCCCCCCGCCCCGCCGGGCGCCCCGCTCTCCTGCCGTGGCGAAGCGAATCCCGCGGGGGAGCAACCAGACCCAAGACCGGAGAGATCCGGGAAACTTATTAGAAATAAAAAGAGACGCTGAAAACAAAAAAAATACAACACCAACGCGTAAGATATGCCGATCCCTGCTTGCTTTAATTGCCTACGATTCGTATCAGCTTCTCCCTTTCTTTCAGTCGCTAATGGCCACTCAAAATGGCTACTCTAAGCTTCTGCCTTTTGCGACATCACCTCCTTTCCCAGAATGCCTTGCAATTGGCCAGTGTGCGCATTCGTCATGTTAACACATCCCTCCCTTGAGAGTGTCAGTGTATAGAAAAACAAAAGAACCCGGAAGTCTAGTGGGACTGGGCTCCAGTAGTAAGTCACAGTCCACAAAGGGGCGAAGAAAAATAGAAAATATTTATTTCTCCCCACACACACAAAGGATATAATCAGAAAAAAAACATAAAATGCATATAACTATTGTATGTGTACCAGAGTACACTACACGACTACGTGAAAGATAATGATGTTGTGTTCTTAATATTTTTGTGCAGTTTTGAAGCGTTTTCTCTCTCTTTTTTGACCCAGGGCTATTTTTATATTTCTGCAGTGTTTGTGTTTAACTGTAATTTTTCTCTTACTCATTTACTGTACCCACACATATTATATACGTTTTTTTTCTCTCCACTAAATGGACTTTCTAAAGATACCATTATTTTCATAATATCTTATAATCTACTATAATTTTTTTATAAAAAATGGAAAAAAACACACTTTTTCTAACTTTGACCCCCAAAATACACATCTACAACCACCAAAAAACACTGATGCTAAATAGTTTCTAAATTTTGTCCTAAATTTAGAAATGATGTGCACTCATAGGAGGCCATTTGGAGCATCTTGAAATTAAAAATAAATTTTTATTAAAAAAATAAAAAAAATCACCTCAATAGAGGCAGCGGAATCGGCTCTCTATTGCACAATATATTGCATATATTTATATCACTAGCCGCTCTGCTGCGCCACCCGGTGGTGATTTGTAGCCACAGCGCTGCTGAAAAAGAGGGCTCTTTGTGGACTCGAAAAACTTAGAGGCATCTCTAATGAGGCCTCTTATTTTGCTGGGAGCCAATCAAGTCATGTATGTTCTGGAGGAGACCCTACTGACCGGAGTTGTTTGACTCCCTGCTGCGCATGCGCAAAGCGAGGACCACTGGCGGGAACAGAGTGAGACTGAGATGACTGACACTCCTGTTGTCTGACTCCTGACCTGAGCAGTGAGCAGCGTGGTAGCCTCTTCAACTTTCAGAGATAGAAGTAGAGCCGGAGGACATCTCACTCAGCTAAACCAGCTGGCCCCTGCCTGAGGAATGGACCGTTACACTCCATACTGTTAGGGTAAAAACTGTCTTAAGTAGAGTACTGACTGACTAAAAAAAAACGCCTGACTTGTGTGACAGTGAACTTGAAGACAAGCCAAGGGGTAATACTGGAACTGGTGTGTAAGTCATAACTGTTATGTATGATGAGAGAGAGAGAAGTGTGTGTGAGAGAGAAGTGTGTGTGTGAGAGAGACGTGTGTGTGTGTGAGAGAGAGAGAGGTGTGTGTGTGTGAGAGAGAGGTGTGTGTGTGCGTGTGAGAGAGAGAGAAGTGTTTGTGTGAGAAAGAGAAGTGTGTGTGTGAGAGAGAGAGAGAAGTGTGTGTGAGAGAGAGAGAAGTGTGTGTGTGTGAGGGAGAGAGAGAGAGAATTGTGTGTGAGAGAGATAAGTGTGTGTGAGAGAGAGGTGTGTGGTGTGAGAGAGAGGTGTGTGAGAGAGAGAAGTGTGAGAGAGAGAGAAGTGTGTGTGTGAGAGATAGAGATAAGTGTGTGTGAAAGAGAGAAGTGTATGTGAGAGAGAGAGGTGTGTGTGAGAGAGAGAAGTGTGTGTGAGAGAGAGAAGTGTGTGTGAGAGAGATAGAGAGAGATAAGTGTGTGTGAAAGAGAAGTGTGTGTGTGAGAGAGAGGTGTGTGTGTGTGTGAGAGAGAGAGAAGTGTGTGAGAGAGAGAAGTGTGTGTGAGAGAGATAGAGAGGTGTGTGTAAGAGAGATAGAGAGGTGTGTGAGAGATAGGTGTGTGTGTGTGTGAGAGAGAGGTGTGTGAGAGAGCGAGAAGTGTGTGTGAGAGAGAGACGTGTGTGTGAGAGAGAAGTGTGTGTGTGAGAGAGAGAAGTGTGTGGGAGAGAGAGAGAGAGAGGTGTGTGATAGAGATGTGAGAGCGAGAGAGAGAAGTGTGAGAGAGAGAAAGTGAGAAAGAAATTATTTGGATTCATATATTTGCTTCTCGGGCGTAATAGTCAGTGCCTCACTAGCCTCTGACCTCACTGCACACGACTCACTGGACCAATGTTTACATGTTCATTAGTTACAAACAGCTTGTGCTATTATGGCAAAATGCTTGTAAATGCTTCTCTGGGATCCCCTTTGTTCAGAAATAGCAGACATATATGGCTTTGTCATTGATTTTTGGTAATTAGAAGTCCGCTAATTGCTGCTGCGCAACACACTTGTATTATGCCCAGCAGTGAAGGGATTCATTAGGTAGCTTGTAGGGTTAATTTTAGCTTTAGTGTGGAGATCAGCCTCCCTCCTGACACATTCCACCCCCTGATCCCTCCCTGACCCCTCTTAAATAGCTCTCCCCCCCACACCTCACAATTGTCACCGCCATCTTAAGTACTGGCAGAAAGTCTGCCAGTATAAAAATAAAGGTATTTTGGTTTTGTTTGTTTTTAAAAAAAATGTATATATATTTTTTCTGAGGTGTAGGATACCCCATCTGCCAGTACCCAGTTTACAAAAGATTTGCCCCGTTTTATAAAAATAAATAAAAAAAAAGCATTTTCTGTAGTGTAGCTTCCCCCCCTCAATACCCTATCCCCCTTCCGTATCCAAAAAAAAATCCTTTTCTCCTCTCTCTCCTTTGGCTCCCTCCTTTGTTGGTGGATTGATGATCGCACGCGCACATACGCGCGTGCGCTCCCATGCCCACCCGCTTGCACGCTCACGTCAGACACGTGAAGGATCCGGAACGTGCACCAGCTGTGGCTGCCACCCACCAACGATCGGCACCACCGCTGTCCGATGCAGAGAGGGCCACAGAGTGGCCCTTTATGCATCAACAACTCTGCAAATCTATTTCTGCAGTGCCCCACTCATGGGGCATGCAGAAATAGTGCGATCTCGCTATTTTTAGCAAGATCGCAACAGAGAGAAGCCCAGGACTGCAACGACATACAGGGTACGTTGCTGGTCCTTAACAGCATAACGACCAGCGTCGTACCCTTAAAGGGACAGTCAAGTCCAAAAAAACTTTCATGTTTCAAATAGGGCATGTCATTTTTTTTTTTTTTTTTTTTTTTAAACCATTTATTTATGTCCAACAATGAGTACAAGTTCCATGGAAACAAGAAGCCACAATTTTAGAGTTCATAAACAAACAACAGGAAAAAAGAAAATCAATAGAGAGAAAATAATGATTATCAACCAAAATTGCATATTACCCATCATATGCTCAATTGATAAAACCTAAGCCATCTGCCTATCTTCTTATTACTCATTGTTGGAGTGTTTTATTTATAAAAAATTAAAGAAAAGAGAAAAAGAAAGAAAAAAAAAAAAAAAAAAATTAAAGAAAAAGAAAGTCCAGGATCTCTCATAACCTCCCCAAATCACCAAATACCCAACAATATTAACTCCGAGTTCTTAAATGGAGAGATTAAGTAATCGATTTCTCTTTCAGGGAAAATCTTAATAAGTGGTGCCCATTTGTCAAAAAATTTCTTTACATCGGGTTCATTATCTATGTTAATATTTTTCTGTTCTAAAACACATTGTTTCTTTAGATGATCCCTGATTTCAACAATAGTTGGTACCGACCTCATCTTCCATTTCTGGCAAAGCAGATATCTGGTGGCTAAGATAGCTAGATTAACTAGTTTCTCATTAGACTGTCGCCCCTTTTCCAGATTTTAGACAGAATACAATCTGGAACAAGGAGAAAGATATTTGTTCAATTTTAAGTTTACTTTTAAGCCAGTATTCCAGCTTGCTCCAAACATTACTCACTCTAGGACATTGCCAGAACATGTGAATTATGTCAGCAGCAAAATAAGAACATTTGGGGCATTTATTAAATTGATGATTACGGACTCTGAGGCCTCTTTCCGGGGTGAAATATGCCCTATGCAAGAGTTTTAAATGAGCATCTCGCCAATTGGAGGAGGATGTTGTTTTTGTTACTTTATTAATTGACAATTGGATAGTTTTCGAGTCGATATTACTGTGTGGGATTAAAATGTCCCAGGACCCGGCCAGCTTCTCCAGTATCGGAGTGGCTTTGGTAAGGTTCAATGAGTAATAACATGGGGCAATAGACATGGAGGAATTTTTAGTTATTGTTAACCAGGTTTCTAAGCTTCCCAAGGACCAGTTCCATCCAATCTTGTGTATAAGGTCTGTAATATAGTGTCTTATCTGTAAATATGCATAGAAATCTTTATTTAATAGATTAAATTCAAGCCGCAACTCCTCAAAAGATTTAACACATTTTCTCTCCTGATTGATGAAGTAAATGACTCTGTCCAGCCCCATGTTATACCATCTATTAAAGATAACTGAGTCCAGTCCTGGTTGGAAGTTCGGGTTTCTAGTTAGAGGAAGATGTTTTGACACCATAGGGCATATAGAGAGAGATTTGGATATTTTGAACCAAGCTTTAATCGGGTTTGAAATAGATTTAAGCTCCTTTATATTTCTGGGGAGATCTTTAGGGCTCGTATGTGCCAGAGCCATTGGAGAGTATGGGTCACATATATTAAATTCAAGGTCATTATTTAAGACATAGTTCTTGGTAGAAAACCAGTCCGCTATTATGCGGGCCAAGAAACAAAGATTATAAAGTCTTAAGTTCGGAAGTGCCAGTCCTCCCAATTCCCTTGGCACCATTAGTTTAGAGAGGGCTATTTTAGGCCTCTTCCCCTGCCATACGAATTGCCCGATTGATGAATTCATTGAACGTATGTCTCTCTCAAATAAAATTAAAGGGACATTCTGTAAAATATAAAGCAATTTTGGGAGCAGGATCATTTTAACTAAGGCTGAACGGCCGGATATTGAAAGTGGTAAATTTTGCCAGGCCTTAAGCCTTTTTTTGATAAAACTTAACATTGGAGTTATGTTCATCTTATATAGATCTTTTAAATTAATTGGTATTTTGATTCCCAAGTATTTCAGTGAGTCTTTTACTACTCTAAAGGGTAAGTCTGTCTCGCTAGTCTTATTTTTCCTGAGCCACATTAGTTCCGATTTTATCGCATTTACTTTGTATCCTGAGAATACCCCAAAATGGTCAGTAATTTGCAAGAGTTTTGGAATATTTTGCGCTGTATTAGATATATATATAAGTAGGTCATCCGCATATAATCCGACTTTCATTTCATGCCTCCTAATTTTTATGCCCTCCAGTGAGTTCCTAATTCTAATTGCTAAGGGCTCTATGGCTAAGTCGAAAAGGAGCGGGGAGAGAGGACAGCCCTGACGAGTGCCCCTTCTTAATGCAATTGGTGGGGAGATATCATCATTAATAATCAGTCTTGTGGAAGAGTGACTGTAGAGGCTCTCCACAAATTCAGGGAAATTCTCTTCAATCCCGAACCTTGCTAATGAAAGAATTAGATGTTTATGAACTACCAAGTCAAAAGCTTTTTCCGCATCAATTGACAAAATGGCCAGGTCAGGAGAGTCCTCTCCCCCCGCCCCCTGTGGGGTCTCTCCCTGAACATATTCCATAGTCACCAGTAATTCCCTAATCTTTGCAGACGAGTTACGATTATTAAGAAAACCAGCCTGGTCCGGATGGATTACTGTAGATAGAATGGGCTGAAGCCTAGTTGCTAAAATGGAGGAGAGTATTTTATAGTCTGAGTTTAACAATGCAATTGGTCTATAGGACTCCTTACATGTAGGGTCCTTCCCCTCTTTTAAAATCAAAGTAGTTAGAGAGGACGCGAAAGAAGACGTGGGTTGTTTATGGAAAATAAAGATATCATTATAAAGGTTAGCTAAGTAAGAAACTATCTCCGATGATAAGATTTTATAGAGCTCATTGGGTAATCCATCCGGTCCAGCTGCCTTGTTCAAGGGAAGTTTAGAGATTATTTTTCCAATTTCTTCCCGCGTAATGGGGGCGTTAAGTCTAGCGGCCTCCTCGGAGGTAATCCTAGGGAAGATAATATTACTGTAGAATTCGGCCGCTTTGTCTATGTCAAAGTCTGTATTAGTATAAAGTTGTTGGTAGTATTGGTGAAACAAGTTTGTGATTTCATCAGAGCTAGAGAGATTTCTCATTATGTTGGATTTTATCAATATTGGATTTTTTGTTCTCACTTTTAATTAGTTTAGATAACATTTTACCAGACTTATTACCAAATTTATGTAGTTTAGCTTGCAATCTAATCTCGTTATATGTTTCCTGAGCTAGAAAAAAGGTATCTCTCGCAGCTTTAGTTCGTATGTACTTTGCCCAGTTTAGAGGAGTTCTTTCTAATAAATAAGTGTTGTAGGCGTTAACCAAAGAATTATAGACTTCCTTTTCCCTTGCTTTTTTTTTTTTATTTTGAATGATGGAATATGCTGTGATTTCTCCTCTGAGGACTGCCTTAGCAGTTTCCCAGAAGATATCTGCGCAATCCACATAGTTGGTATTAAATTGCGCATATTCCGTGAATCGATTCCTGAGCCACTGTTTAAACTTCAAGTCGGTAAAAAGAAAATAAGGAAAGAAAAATCGGAGGGTCTTTGGTTTAGATTGTGCCAGGTTAAATTCAAGGGAGATAGGCCCGTGGTCCGATAGAAAAATTGGTATTATCTGAGATTTAATCTTTAAGGAACTCAAGTGATCACTAATCAAGAATAAGTCGATCCTGGACAAAGTTTTATGAGCCTTAGATAGGCAAGTAAAATCTTGTGTGTCAGGATTCTGATATCTCCAAATATCTCGCAGGGAAAGAATTCATTTAATCTTTTTGACCAATTTAAAATCAAGATTATCCTTCTTCTGTTTCAGAAGCTTAGAGTCTTTTCTGAGTCTATCTATAGGGCATTGGGGGGCCATATTAAAGTCCCCCCCCAAAATTAAATGGCCTTCCACACAGGAAAGAAGTTTAGTTTGTAATAAGTCCCAGAATTCCGGGTCAGTTTTATTCGGGCCATAGACATTACAAATTGTATATTTTGTCTGGCCTATTTTTACTTTGACTACTACATATCTCCCCCCGGGATCGGCCTCAGAGTACAGAATCTCTGCTTGGATTTTTTTGCCTATAAGTATTGCAACTCCCCTTTTCTTCCCTTGACTCGGTGCTACATAGACTTCTTTTACCCAGGATGATTTTAATTTTAATGACTCCTCTAAACCTAAATGAGTTTCCTGTATTAGGCCAATATCCGTCTGAACCTTCCGCAAATGTGATAAGATTGCTTTACGTTTGATGGGGGAGGAAATTCCTCCAACATTCCATGATACAATTTTAAAATTATCGGGATTATACGTCATATTTCTCTATATATAGAGGAGAGGAGTAAGTAGCATTGGTGGAGTGAGGAGGGACGAGAAAACCGGGCGGAAAGAGGAGAAGAAGAGGAAAAGAGAGAGAAAAAAAAAAAACACAAAACCCCCAGACCCAAAAAATGGGAAAGGGGGGAGGAAATAAAGGGGGTAAGAGGGGTCCAGTTCCCCGTGGTTTATAATCACTTTCATCATACTCTGCCTACCTAAGCTGCTAGTTTGTAAGCTATATTTGTGTATCTAGTGTCTTAAGAAGATTCTCCGCCATTTGAAGATCATCTGTAATGTGCGTTGTCCCATTTATTACTACCTTCAGTTTTGAGGGATAAATAAGGGCCGCCCTACACCCTTGATGAATAAACTTAGAACAAATTGGGGCCAACTCTCTTCTCTTTAAGGCTGTATCTGCCGCAAAATCCTGAAAAATCAGAATTCTACTGTCTTCTATTGTGATTGGTTGATTTTTCCGAAAATACTGCAGGAGGAGATCTTTATCTTTGTAGTTCAGTAATCTAGCGATTATAGGTCGCGGTCTCCTGCTAATGTAACTGTCAGGGCGTAGAGGTCCCATTCTGTGGGCTCTTTCTACTATGATAGGTGGATGTGTAGAAGGGATTTTTAAAGCTCTAGTAAGTGTATGAGAGATAAAGGTATCAAGGTTTTCAAATTTTTTATTTTCAGGAAGGCCTATTATTCTCAAGTTGTTCCGTCTAGAACGGTTTTCGAGATCCTCGACCCTGTCTAACAATTTTTGTATTATTTTAGCTGAGGTCTCTATTTTGGTGCTATGTATAGTTGCTTGGTCTTCTAGGTCTGAGACCCTCTGTTCTGCTTCTTGCAGTCTTCCCGAGAACTGCCTCACTTCTTGGGTTAAAGAGGAAATATCTAGCTTAATATCAGTTTTAAGTAATTCAAATTTGGGGGCGAGAGCCTCCGTGATATTAGACACCAATGCCTGCATATTAAGATTTTCTGGTAATATTGTCATATTACTAGGGTTTATTTGTTCAGTGGCTGAATCCAGCACACCCTTAAGTTTCCTGTCTTTATGTCTTCCTGTCATGTTTGGGGAAGGGTTTTTAGGGGAGTTAGAAAGGAATTTATCCATGTACCACGTAGTGTAAGTGAAAAATTAAGTGCCACACAGGGGAGGGGGGGAGAAAAAAAAAAAAAAAAAAAAAAGGGGGGGGGAAGGGAGTGAATTGGGGGTGATGGATTGTGTGCGGGGGAAGGTAGTGCGTGTTATACCAGTGGGGGGAGAGTGGGAAGTGAGGGGAGTGTCTAGGGGCTACTGGAGCCCAACGGTGCGAGGGGCACTAGGCCCGTTGGTGAGTGAAAAAATTGAGAAGGTTGTAATATGTGCCAATCAAAAAAAAAAAAAACGAATAAGAGAAAAGCGGGATTAATTTGTGTATTAGTTTATAGTGGAGAGTGAGAGAAAAAAAAAAAAATTTTGGTGTTAACAAGGAGCGTTTCCTTCGAAATCCCCAGTACCTAAGCAAGAATTTAATTCTCAATTGTAGTCAGCCCCTTTGTCGGAGTTATCTCTTAATCTGGAGGATTGGGGATCAGAGTAAAAAAGAGAAGAGGAAATATAAAGACTAGAGTTGGTGATTCTACTTGTATAATGTTGTTTCTAGCACATGTAGTATATTTTATAAAAGTTATGAACTACATACTTTTTTAGAGACTAAAGCAATTTTTGGTGAGCTTTTATCCCACCTATTGTGATTATGCAATTCTATTTGTTGCGGATTTTTCCCTTTTTTTCTGTTTCCTCTCTCCCTCTATAGAAAATCCCTCAGAGAGTCTGTAGACCCAGTATCTAAAATGGCAATCTCCTTCCTCTTCTTATTTATATATGTTTGAATGACGTAAAGAAGAGGGTGGAGAATAAAAATTAAATAGCAATTTTAAGCCTTTTCCCCTCTACTGAGCAAAACTATACAGAATGAGATAATAATTGTTTATAGTTCCTTGTACTCAGCCAAGGTTATATCTATAGGTTCCTATATTTTCAAAATATATTAGATTATGTATACATATAGAATATCCGTGGGTCAATAATAAATTTTAACAGAATCACAGTGTAATCCCCTGGAATAAGTATAGGTTAACACAGTACTTATGTAGTTTATCTGTTTCAGTTCAGGTTAAAGAAGGACAATAGGTGCTCTGTACTTAACTTATATACTCCAGCATAAGTTAAGTTATGCTATACCTAGGCTGGTTTTTAGCAATTGTCTTTCAGGGTTTTAATGCTATTTAGCACAAGGAAAGTAGATACTATGTACTTGCAACAGATTGATTTTTCTGTGTTATATCTTTTATCTTTCCCCTTCTATCCCCCTCCCTCCCTATTGGGAAAGGAATTTTGTTTACTCTTACTGTAGCTGATAACTCAGCCTGCAATCTTATGCCTAGTTTAGAAATTATATCCTAGATGTATAAAACATTGGAATTGAAGCATGGCTTATTACAATATACAGAGTCAAAAACAAAACTGCCGCCGTCTCTACTAGGCACTCAGCATGCAGCTTTAAATATTTTTTAGGAAGTATTAGTGGTGCTCAGGTAGGACACATAATCAAGAATAGTCACAGTTATATATGCAGTAGCTGTTTCTGCGGTTAACTATTAAGAGTCCAGCCAGTAATCAGAAAGCAGAAGTCATCCAGGGCTCCATGATGCCTTCTTCTGTTTCCAACCCACGAAAAGATTCCTCAGATATGTATAATAAAAAGTGTGCAGTTTGGCAGTGTGATTATGACGTGGATATTGCACACATCTGATTCAAAACACCCACTGTGCAAGGTTTAGCTTTTACCAATGTCAGGGGAGCGTCTTTTCGTGAACTGGGGTAAATTAATCTTGTTAGACTGAGTTAAGAGTTACAAGGCTCTTCAGGTTAAAGTGTGAAATTCATAAAAGGTCTGATAGAGCCTTGATTAAACTTTCTTTACCCGCTTTACAAATTCAGGCCACTGCTAGCCCCGTATAGTTTATGGAGACACGTACATCAAAATATTTCCTCCCCAGGTGTCTAATCCCCTGCTGCACTAAGCGATCAGTCCCATAGACATTGTATGATCCAGCCTGGCTAGAGAACTCACCCCCTCCTGCGAATCCAGCCTGCAGCCGGTCCCGTAGATAACGAGCAGAGCGTTTCCCCACCAGGCACTTCTGATCCAGCTTCCTGTCAAGGACTGCGCTCAACTCCCCCCACGCAGCACCGGTGGGGGGGGGAGTGGGCAGCACCGCGTCGGGCGGCTGTGGAGCGTAGAGACAAGCTGCACTTCCGGTCCTCACTTCCAAGCCGGGTTCAGCTCCCCCCCGCGCAGCACCGGTGGGGGAGGGAGCAGGACAGGTCCCAGCCGACAGGACCGGGAAGGAGGGCAGCCGCAACCAGGTAGTTTGAAGAATTAGCCTTGTTGCTTGGGAATCTGAGCTGGTGGGTGCAGAGGGAGGGGGTGGTCAAGAGAGGAGAAACCAGCGTCTAAGTTCCGTTGAGGTGTAAGGGGAGGGCAGCAGGGGGAATTGGGCTTGTTAGTGGAGGAAGTAGTTCCAAGCAGTGGCGCTACTTGATACAAAAGAAGCCTTCTTAACTTGCGATTAGCTACGGTAGTTTGAGGGGTAAATTTTAAGAACCAGGTAGCTTAGCCAACGAGGATCTGACAGTGGGATGGTGTGCCACTGTCTATGGGTCCGGAGTGGATCTTGTAACTGTCCTGAGGAGGGCCCCTAACCAGGGGCTGGCGTGAAGAAAGTACCGCCAAAGTCCAGGAGACTGGAGAAACGAGCTCAGCTGCAACTGTGTAGCTCCTCCTCCACCGGAAAACGGGGCATGTAATTTTAAACAACTTTCCAATTT
The DNA here is from genome assembly GCF_027579735.1 of Bombina bombina. Lineage (NCBI taxonomy): Eukaryota > Metazoa > Chordata > Amphibia > Anura > Bombinatoridae > Bombina > Bombina bombina. Next base: position 893,858,196 of record NC_069500.1, read on the forward strand.
ACTTTTATCACCAATTTTGCTTTGTTCTCTTGGTATTTTTAGTTGAAAGCTAAACCTAGGAGGTTCATATGCTAATTTCTTAGACCTTGAAGGCCACCTCTAATCTAAATGCATTTTGATAGTTTTTCACCACTAGAGAGCATGTGTTTCATATAGATAACATTGAGCTCATGCACGTGCATTTACCATGGAGACAGTTCTGATTGGCTTAAATGCAAGTCTGTCAAAAGAACTGAAATAAGGGGGAAGTCTGCTAAGGCTTAGATACAAGTTGATTACAGAGGTAAAACGTGTATAATTATAACTGTGTTGGTTATGCAAAACTAGGGAATTGGTAATTAAGGGATTATCTATCTTTTAAAACAGCAACAATTCTGGTGTTGACTGTCCCTTTAAGGAGTTGCACCTAATATTTTTAATACACTTGTTCTTAGTATATTTGAAGCTCTTTTAAAGTAACATCTTAATGTACTTACATTTTCAATCATATGTATTAAAGAGCAGCAAGGAAACGTTAAAAGACCAAATAAATTAGCACAGTTTTGATATTTATTATGATATAACCTAATATATCTGTTGTTTTCTACCACATTAAAATTAAAGGGATAGTAAGGTCAAAAATGAAATTTGCATGGGTGCATTTAAATTTGAAATATAATCATTTCTGCAATATACTTTCATCAGCAAAAATGTTTCTAGCATGTTATTAAAGTTTTTCTGTGGCATACCTTGCACCAGTATTAAAACACCCGGAACTGTACACATATCGTTGAGGCCATATCTTCAAGCAAGGGAGCAGACGCATTTACCCGCAGCCTAAATACTGAACCTAGCACCTGGCACTGCGCTCCGGAGGGTCGGGGATCCGCTCCGGAGTGTTTGCTAACCGGACATTAGCTGCGGTTGAAAAGCTGAGGATCTGGGCTACCTACACTAATTTGGGATCCAGGTTTGCCTGCTCAGGGGGGCTCCGGAGCTTAACGATCCACTCGCTCTAACTACACGAGCTCCAAAAGGCCTTGAATAAATAGAGGAGAAGTGAACATCAACACTAAGAGGCCGCAATCCATCCTCCCACCTTCAAGACTTGTGAGTAAGAGGCGCGAAATATCGCCATACTTGTTGCGCACTTCTTATAATAAGACCGCATATAGTCTGGGAGATTGCTGGAACCCATGTAAAAGGGTCTCATAGAGAGAGAGGGATTGCATTGTCTTAACAAGCCTGTAAAGAAAACTTGTTTGACCCCTGACTGCAGTTGTAAAACCATCAACTTGGCCTGCTTATTTAATACATAACAGTCTAAGGAAACAAATCCCCTGCTCTCCTGACGATTCTCATCTATTTTAAGCTGCAAATATTTATTTCTGTTGACCACTTTTAGTCATTCACATCCACAGACCCAGGCATTAAGGTTTCAGAACTTTAGCAGTCCGGATCTTGGATCCTAATTTATGTGACACACTCATCCTCAGGACTTTTATCAATCATTGGTCTTTTTTTTTTTCCTAGGCCAGACTAACTCAGCATGATGGTGTAAACTCCACCTGACACTAGGGGGGCTTTGTATATGCTTTTACTATTTTTGTGATCTCCACGTATTTCTATATTAAGGAGGTTATCATAATACTTCCTGTTCTCTGTAATTGTTTGTGATTCCCCTATTGTTTACATAGTATGTCTCAAGCTACTAAGCGTAAACCAAAGCTGTCACAACAGCCTAAAAAGACGGTTGCAGATCACTTTAAAGATCAACCTTTATTAAAAGGCTAGTCTACCAGAGACTCTAATGCGTTAATGGAGTTGAGCTACTCCGAAAGCAGCTTGGATTCCCAATCACCTAAAGATGACAACTTATCTTCTGGTGCTGTAGAGGTCTTATCCAGACGTATGAGTAAACTACAGGACACTATAACTAAAGAAATTAAAGGCTCCACAGCCGAACTACGTAGGGATATAGCTGCTCTAGGAGAACGTACTGAGACACTGGAGCGCAAGCATGAAGACTTGGCTGTAGACTATGCAAATCTGTTGTCTTATTCCCAAAATTTATCTTTCCAAATATCAGACTTAGAGCTTAAACTGGCCGATATGGAGGATAGATCCAGGTGAAATAACCTGTGGTTCATAGGAATTCCTGAGGATATAGGTCCTTCTGAATTAGATGCCTTTGTACTTGAACTCTGCAATCTCCTACTGCCTTCTCTGGACCCTCCTGGTCTCATTTTGGATAGAGTCCATAGAGTTGCTAGACCCCGGTCAGTACCACAAGATAAACCCAGAGATGTACTTGTTAGAGTACATTTCTTTACTCATAAAGAACATATACTCAGAGAAATGACCAATAAACCACAACTTCCATCTAAATTCCATCAAGTGGCTGTCTTTCCTGACATATCCAGTTTCACTCTGCAAAAGCAACGTACCTTCAGATCTATTACACAGACTCTGAGAGCTGAAAACACCCGGTACCGCTGGGGATACCCCACCAAACTAATTGTGACAAGAAATGGAGACACCCGCACTATCATCACTCCACAAGAGGGTCGGCAACTCCTCAAGGACTGGGGATTTACCTCCTCTATTGATCAACATATAAAATCTCTGCCGACTTCCAAGCTCCATCCTACAGCCCCAGAATGGGATCCCCTACCACAGAGAACATCTAATTGACGTTAGGAATTCTTCTGACACATAGTTTTGTAACAATGTTATATTTGACTTTGGGTCATATTTATTCGATAAATACCCTGCTTTCCAATATGAGATAATATGATTAGTTTCAGTTTGTTGTTACTCCTGGTGAGAATAATCCTTCTTTCGGATAAGTCCATGGTGATACAGGTATGCAAATATTTTTTAGGGCTTCAGCCCCAATTGTACAGCCTATATTGAAATGTTAGGCTTAACTGTCTTAGCCACTATTTAGCCATCACAGACATAGGATTCATTTGACCTACCCATAACTAGTTATCTCTACATTATCACTCCCATGTTTCTTGATTTATTGTCCAGGTCATTCACGCCGCAATGACTAGTCTATCTCCTCAGCGTCCACATTATCAATCCCTGAGTTAGCTGAACTTCAGCCTCCCTTGACTTAGACATATACCGTTATACTATAATTGGACATGTTGAGAAGTTGGAGAATTGAAATATTCCTAAATAAACCATCCTAAGATATTCTACTCAATTTCAATCGGCTCTATCATCTTAGAGACTTACAGGCCCATTTATCAAAGGGCTTGCGGACCTGATCCGACACTGCGGATCAGGTCCGCAAGACCTCGCTAAATGCGGAGAGCAATACGCTCTCCACATTTAACATTGCACCAGCAGCTCACAAGAGCTGCTGGTGCAACGCCGCCCCCTGCTGACTCACCGCCAATCGGCCGCCAGCAGGGAGGTGTCAATCAACCTGATCGTATTCGATCGGGTTGATTTCCGGCGATTCCTGTCCGCCTGCTCAGAGCAGGCGGACAGGGTTATGGAGCAGCAGTCTTTGTGACCGCTGCTTCATAAGTTGTGTTTCTGGCGAGTCTGAAGACTCACCAGCAACACGGCCCTTCAAGCTCTGTACGGAGCTTGATAAATGGGCCTGCAAGAGTTGTAACCATAACTTAAATATAGTTAACTATTCTGCCACTTAATCCTATAGATATATCTTATAGTTTAATCACTGTGGCTCATACCCTCTGTTCAACCACTCGATCCTAACTTTTTATAGACACATGTTGCCATTACCCTGAGTGATTGAAACATATATGATAATCTATAGCCCAATTCCCGGCAGGGAAGATTTAATTTATCTAATACATAGTAGGCATACGTGCCCCACACAATCCAAAAATAGTTCTACTTAGTTCATCTCCCCCTCTGACATGTCGCTTCTACTGTATTGTTATTTGGTTGGAACATATACCCCCCCCCCCCCTTATCACTTCAATACTGTTTGTATTGTCCCATATTTCAGGGACCGGAGAGATCGTTCCTTTCGTTAGGCAAATCTCTTCCATTGGTGGCGAACTAAGCTACCTGTTCTACCATCTAATTTATACTGACTTATTTTGATAATATCTATCCAATGGTTAAGTTGTCTTGATAGTAATCAGTATAACGTTTTATAGTTTCACACCTTACTGATATTATTGTTATTGTTTCACAATTTTATAACACACTGTTTCTTTCCTTCTCAGCATAATCTGTCTGAAATACTTTTATATAAGCTGCTGCGGTTGAAACATATCCAGGTGGGGTAGGTACTATCCATTCACCTCCCTTTCCATATCTCAGAACCCTCATCCTCTTCCCTTTCCCCCATACCCATCCTCCCCCATATACACATCCCAATTTCATACAATGGCCGAAACCCCGAATATCATCACATTCGCTACTCTAAATACTAAAGGCCTAATTCACCTACTAAACGGAGCCTCTTAACTAACTCCATGAAGTCTTTAAGAGCACATATAGTCTTCTTACAAGAGACACATTGGCTGTACTCATGCCAAGATCCATATAGATCCTCAGATCATCCTATTGTTCATCTCTCGTCTTTTACAGAAAAGACAAGAGGAGTAGCAATTATTATTCACAAATTTATACACTTTGAGCTTATACACAGAGAAATAGATGATCATGGTAGATATCTAATTCTTATTTGTAAACTCAACGGTTTAATGTACACTTTGGTTAACATTACCAGGGAAATAAAGCATCCACCTTATTGGCATGTAAGCTTCGTGGTAGAACTGCTGCAGCCAGAATCTTAACATTGACAAGGGGAAAAACTGTAGTCACTTCACCCAAAGACATAGGGGAAACGTTTGCTGAATATTATTCGGAATTGTATAATCTTAAGCCCTCTATGTCAGAAACAGAATCCACGATCCAATCTGTAACCTTTTTTCTAAAAAAACTCAACCTCCCCTCTCTTTCCTCATCAGCTAAAAAGGAACTTAACTCCCCTTTTACACTAGTAGAATTCTCAACGGCTATCAAACATACACAAAGCAATAAAGCCCCGGGGCCTGATGGTTTCCCGACAACTTTTTACAAAATTTTCCGCTCAGACTTAAGTAGTGCCCTCTTGAAAGTTTTCACTGACAGGTTCCCTACAAAAGGAGTTTTTACAAGCAGTTATCCTACCAATCCCGAAACCTAATAAGGATCCTTCCCATTGCAGCAGTTATAGGCCAATCTCGCTGATTAATACTGATGCCAAATTATAAGCCAAACTTTGGTCTAATTATCTTAAGTTCCTACTCCCAAGTCTTATACAGCCTGATCAGGTAGGTTTCACATACGGTAGGGAGGGTCCTGACAATACCCGCAGGGTTCTCAATGTTTTTTCAGAGGCCTCTAGTTTTAGATATCCCATGCTGGCCCTGTCCTTAGACGCAGAAAAAGTGTTCGACAGGGTCAGATGGGACTACGTATGGCTAACCTTAATTCAGTTTGGCTTTCCAAGTGAGGTAGTTAGAGCAATTCAGGCACTCTATACCAACCCCTCGGCGATGGTCAGAGGGCTTGGATTCTCTTCCCCAGAGTTTCAGATTACAAATGGCACTAGGCAGGGGTGTCCCCTATCGCCCCTTTTTTTTTGGCTATTGAGCCCCTTGCTCAGGCTATTCACACTTCTAAACAGGTCCAGGGAGTGTCTCTTGGGAGAGAGGTGGAGAATATAGCTCTTTTTGCAGACGATGTCACTCTTTTCCTGACAAACTCAAAAGGCTCTTTACCTGCGCTATTTGACATCATTAAAGAATTTGGAAGACATAGTTACTATAAAATTAATTTTCTCAAAACTGAAGCTCTCCCAATTCATATCCCCCATTTCGAGCTATAAATATTACGTTCTACATACTGTTTTCAATGGGCACGAGACTCCATTAGACATTTGGGACTTCAACTAGGCCCTGTCCTTAAGGAAATTGTTGATAAAAACTATAATAAGGTTCTACAAGAGGTTTCAACACTTGGAAAAAAAATCTTGGAATTTTAGAGAAGTCTCATGGCTGGGACGTATTGCTTCACTAAAAATGACCATTCTTCCCAAGGTTCTATATTATTTCCGCTGCCTCTCCCTCAATGTCCCTCAGTCGTTACTATGTAAATTTCACTCTCTTTTTCAAAAATATGTCTGGGGTTCATCCAGACCATGAATAGCGTCAAAGATTCTACAGAAAAAATTTGGGCAAGGAGGAATATCCATGCCTAGTATTCAGGGATACTATGAAGCCGCCTGATTGACCCATATATTCGCATGGGCAGACAAAGGTGAATCGCAGAGATGGAAAAATGTTGAAGCATCTTCCCTACCTGTGGGCTTACAGCTAGTTGATCTCCCCTGGATTCCAATATATCGCCTGGAACAATTGAAAATTAACAACAAGATTATCCGAGATAATCTAAAAGTTTGGCAGTCTCTCAGACATCTATCTGAAATTGCCCCACATCCTTCTCCACTACATTCTATATGTAGCCTCTTGGTGACCTTACCAGATATGCATTTTACACAATGGGTGAAGAGAGGCCTACATCAGGTCTCACAGATATATTCCTCAGTCATACTAATCCCACCAAATAAAGTGACAGCTGTGACGCTAGACCCACCACCATGGTTTCTGTTTGAATATTTTAGACTCTATAACTTCCTTCTTTTCTGGGGCTTCCCTAGAATAAACCCCAGACCGCTGACCACCTGGAAAAAACTGTGGAAAACTAAGACCAAAACCCCTAAAACTCTATCTGGTGACTACAATATGATCCAGACACCCACCAACTCACTTAGAATTTGGCAACTTAGAGTGTGGGAATTTGACTTGACATTGACCATTACAGACACTGACCTATCTCGCGCTACCACACTGACAAAAAAAAACCTCCACTGTGCAAAAACTGTGGAAGCCTATATGAAGATATTACTTTGTTGGTATTATACACCTGCCCGATTGTCAAATATGTTCCAGACACTATCCCCATTATGTTGGCGCAACTGCGGGGAGAAGGGATCTGATATCCACATATGGTGGAGCTGCCCTGTCCTAAGTCCCTGTTGGAACAATGTCTTTCAACTATGTGAGAAACTAGGACTGTCTCTCCCACAGAGACCAGAGATAGCCTTGCTCCACATAATCCCAACTAAAATGCCTATAGTCCAATCTAAACTGGTGATCTTCATTTTTGCTGCCATGAAGCTTGCCATTGCTAGAGCGTGGAAACAGCTTCTGCCCCCAGACGTCTCAGATGTCATAACCATAATACAATATTTTGCTACTATGGAGAAATCTTTTTACCGCAATCTGAAAGCAGAGGATCTATAATGGGCTATATGGGAACCCTGGTTTCATCACTATGAGACTTCTAGAACACACACATCGCCTCGCCCCTTACCTGAATCTCGATAAACCTGAGAGCTGCTTAAGATCTAAGGTTTCCTAATATACTTGACCTGATTCTGTTTCCTCACCCTCCCTATTTCCCTGTTTACCCACCTAACCTACCCATTCTTCCCCCCCCCCCATCCCCTATACCCCATCTGGATATAAGATACTTAATTTGACTTAGTATAATAAGTCTTGCTGCTCAAGAACACATCAGTGTTAATGCTTTCTAATAAACACCACAGCATAAGCTTTCTTATAGTCATATACCACTTCCTTTTGTGAAGATAACAGAAGTGCTTACTTTGATTATACTGTGCTTACAGAATTATAACCATTGCCAGAGATTACTGAATGACGTATAGAACATATAATATGAATAGACTGATCTTTCTCTGTGGTCTATTTATATGTTTATTTGTAATATTGTCTATATTGCCTATTATGGTTCTCACTTTATATCTATGGTTGTTGTTGTAAGGTTTTTACTTCAATAAAAATGTTTAAAAAAAAAAAAACACCATTGGGTAGATTTATCAAATGTCGGGCGGACAAGATCTTCTGTAGTGGATCTTGTCCGCCCGACATCGCTAAATGCCGCTGTATGCATTTAACATTGCAAAAGCATTTCTGGTGAAATGCTTGTGCAATGCCGCCCCCTGCACATTTGCGGTCAATCGGCCACTAGCAGGGGTGTCGATCATCCCGATCGGGATGATTGCAGTCCACTACCTCAGAGGTGGCGGACGAGTTAAGGAGCAGTGGTCTTATGGCCACTGCTTCTTAACTTTTGTTTCTGGCAAGCCAGAAAGCTTGCGTGGAAACAGCAGCATACGCTGCTTAATAAATATACCCCTATGCCTGCTCAGAGTATGGGCAGTGGTATGTATTGCTTCTGTAGACCTCAGGCTAGATTACAAGTGGAACGCAAAATTATTGCGCAGTCGCAAACACGCAATAATTAAACAGCCATTACAAGGGGCTGGTTATTGCTACGACAAGCTCACGATAGCAATTATCACTCAGAAAATTAAAAAGGGATCGTATCTCTGGTTAATTTTCTAAAAGTGCCCTAAATACCATCAAAAATAGAGGGCATTATAGCTTTTAATTAAAAAAAATGTAGCTTTTTTAAAATTAAAAACAACTGCACTGGGCAGTTTTGGGGTCTAAAGTTGATGGGAGTGGGGTGTTAGAAAAAAAACAACACTGAAAAGAGCCTTTACATTGCGGTCTATTTGAACAGTGTGTTTCCTGTAAATATATATTATATGATTATATACATATATATTTATGTGTTAATATGTGTATAAACACAAAGATGTGGGGCCACCGTGCAAAGATAAAAAGTCCTTTATTAATAGAAAAACATAAAAAATTAGGAAGCATCCCAAAATGAAAACAAGGGCAAAGCACCGATGCTGACATGTTTCAGCCCTCAGGCCGTATTTGTAGCATATGGTGCTGATACACGGGTGTTACTTAAAACAGGTAACGTGTTACCTGATTGGGTAAAGTTAATTAAAACAAGAAACGCCCACATGATTCATAATAGCATTAACACTTAAATGCCTAGCTGTGAAACTAAGCACATACCAGGTACATAATAACAATAGCAATACAGAAAGCATCTCTAGATTTTCTATAAATCTAGACACAGGACTGATAATATAATGCAGTACAGATGCAGATATATGTTAAACAAGTGAAACAGAAGAGCTTAGATGCTACAAAATTTCAAACTTGTATGATTATATGTAAAGCAATTGGAAGATATCCATAACAAAAAATTCATAATATTCATAATACACTGTAAAGACACTACTAGGGGCATGAATGATTAGCCAAAAATGAAAAATGGCTTATTAGACTTATCTTGTAGGAAACCCCTAGGACATATGAACTGGAGTGTAATTCTAAATCCAGCCCATACGTGCATAGTGTATCACACAGTACTAGTTATTAATATCAGTTATTTGAACTGTGAGTATATGTATACATGTATATATGTAAGAAGATCTGGGCAAAACAGGCTAGGGGCAATATACCCCGCCCTATACAGAGATGTTTAAAGTTGTTAAAACATAAAAAGATGGAATGATGTAAATGGATGGGCTACTTGCATATGGCCATAGACATAAACCCCAGAATATGACATATATAGGATAATTCAAAATGAATAAAATCCTGGAAACATGATGTTATCTCTAATCATTCCCAGAAATTAATTATGTCGTATCTGGAAATTAGGCCTTGAGGTGTTCTGGTTTTTTGGTGGAAAATCCAGAACGTTTTGCCAAGAGACTATCAATATCTCCTCCTCTCTTAGTAGGTAAGTAGTAGTACAGCTTTCTCAATGGCCATCCACCTAAAAGTGTCCAGTTTACTATTATGGTGGATAGCGAAATGCTGCACCAACGGAGTGGTTGATTTGCCTTTCAATAGTGGAAATGTGTTCTCTCATGCGTGTGTTGGTATCTCTAGAGGTGAGACCTACATATTGGATGTTACACTTAACGCACGTAATAAGATATATTACGTGTGTGTGAGTGCAGTTCAGATATGCCTTGATATCATATGTCCTACCGGTTGTAGCTGATGTGAATGAGCTCGAAATCTGAACATATTTGCATGGCTTACATTTCCGATGGCCACATCTAAATATGCCTGTGTGTGATAACCATGAGCTTTCTGGTCTATTCACTTGATTAAGTTGTGTGGCAGATTTAAATGGTTGATTGAAGCTCCCCTCCGCTCCTCCTGGCATGAATCTCATTTAAAATTACTTAATAATGCTTATATTTCTCCAAAGAGGCTTGCTATATGGACGTCTGGTCATCTAGGTCTTTGTTCTAAATGTTCTATGCCTGAAGCAGACTTGCTTCATTGTTTTTGGTATTGTCCAAAAATAAGTCAATTTTGGCAGAAGGTACATTTTTGGTTAAGTAAGTGTATTCCTGAGTTTTGTTTCTCTTTTGAGCCAAGAACCATTTTTCTCCTAAACCTAGAAGACCAGAATCATGACTTGATTAACACCATCATTCTAGTCGCCCGCAATCTGATATTAAGAAACTGGAAACAAAGGAAACTCCCACCCTTTAACTTATTTATGAAAGCTGTGAAACAACAGATTATTTTTGAGCAACATAATATTTCAAATATTCATAACAAGCAAGTACAACGCTTTTTTAATAAATGGATAAACATTATACAGTCATATCCCATTCCTATACAATATTTCCTCACTAAATCGTTTCACAAGACTGAATATTTTGAGGGCCTATTATTAAGGGAAATATTCCCGATAACTTGGTATCGAGCGAATTAATTTTGGCTGGATTCATAGAAAAGGCAGGGTAACGAAGGGCTTAGAAGAGCTTTGCTGTGTCCTGTTTGGGTGTTTGGGGTCATGGGGCAGAGGATGAGGAGAGAGTTTTTGGTGGGTTTTTCCCCCTTTTTCCCCCTCTCTTCCCCTTCCCCCCACTCTTTGTAATATATATGCATATCTTGACTTTACCATGATGAGCACTGTTGGATGTTCCGGTTCCACTGTATGTAATATATAATTTACAAAATGTCAGGATTGGGTAAATATTTTTTTTTATAATCTGAGCTTCGTAAAGAGATCATTATGTGGATGTTAATTCTCTTTTGTTGTTGCTCTGTCTCTTCAATGTTACGTGATTATACGTATATATGTTATCCTGACAACCAAAATAAAGGTATAAAAAAAAAAAAGTTGTGTGGCAGATTTTTTACATTTTAGACCATACTGAACAGTATCTTTAAGCTGATCATCAGCTGCAAGTAATGAAAAATGTTTCTTTACAATACTGCAGATTTTAGAGTATTGAGCACTATATGTGGTCACAAAATACTCTCCTTTAAAGGCCCGTTTGCCATCCAAAGTTAGCTTATCTTCCAGGAGTTTGTCCCTAGGTATGTCATGGACCTTAGTTTTTGCTTCCTTAATGTGGTTTTTGTTATATCTGCGTTCTCTTAATCTCTTTTCCAACTCATCAGCTTCACTCAGATAGTCATGTTCCCTGCTGCAATTCCTCTTCAAACGAGAGAACTGGCCTTTGGCCACAGCATAAGAAATATTTTTTGGATGACAACTATCCGCGTGGAGCAGCGTGTTGCCCGAGATTGGTTTACGAAACACCTTTGTGTGTATTGTACCATCTTGATCTCCCACCAAACACAAATTTAGAAAATTAATAGTATCAGTATTGTGTTTAAACGTGAATTTCAGGCCTATGTCATTAACATTAAGCCAATCAGCAAATTTAGCTACACATTCAGCAGGTACCAACCAAATCGCTCAAATACCAAGTACAAGTAAATAATTTGATCAATGTCTCCTCCATCACCCTTACTCAGGCCCAAATAGAGGTATTGGGATATGGTCTGGGGTTTGCTCCTACCACAAATTTTGATCTATTTCAGACCATAATAGATCTTAACAGACTAATCAGGAATGTTACGTTAAAGAAGCATTTGTCTAGTACCCCTGACTCTATGCCAACTTGTAATGTCCAGAATTTGGTCAAATGTCCTGAATTCCATACCTTTGAAGAAAATTGTGATCTAATTAATCTACAGCTTCTAGCTTCAGAAACTACATCCTATCCAGGTGAAGTTAACAGTGGCCAGAAATTCCGTGAGAAATCAAAATTCTATCCTATACATAGTAGGGGCCCTATAATTGAAAACTTTTATAACAGGATAGAGAAGGATCTTCTGGCCTTGCAGAGTAGCCTGGGACCTAGAAAACATAATCTTTCTATGAAACAAAATAATGCTCTTAAGGCTCTTCAACAAGATGACTCTATAGTCATACGCCCTGCTGATAAGGGCGGGACTATTGTGGTCATGGATTGATCAGATTATGTTTTGGAGGCCCTACGCCAACTTGAAAATACTCATGACTATGAGACTCTATCACATAACCCCACCAATTGTTTCAAGAAAGATCTTAAGGACATTTTGGATGATGGTTTGGAACATGGGTTTATTGACGTTTCCACAGCTCAATACTTGGATGTATCTTTCCCTTAAATACCCATGTTCCACCATTTTCCAAAAGTCCACACATCTCTGACGAACATCAAAGGGAGACCGATAGTCAGTGGGATGGACTCTCTTCTGGAGCGCTTATCTCAATGGCTAGATGCCATACTCCAACCCCTGGTGTCCAATTTGTTGTCCTTTACCAGGGATTCTAAACACATCCTCAATCTCCTTAAAAATGTGGAATGGGATTTGTCGTATAGCTGGAGTACTATAGACGCTGTCTCTTTGTATTCATCCATTCCACATTCTAAGGGCATTGAAGCTATCAAATTCTTTCTAGTCAATTTCACTGAATATACTTCTGAATTTCAGGCCTATGTTATTCAGATTTTGGATTTCTTGTTCACTCATAATTTCTTTTGCTTTGAGGGCAAGTATTATCTCCAAAGATGTGGTACAGCTATGGGGCTAAATTTGCCCCCTCCTACGCTAATCTCTATCTTGGATGGTGGGAGCTCTACCACATCTTTGGAGATAACAATCCTTACAGATTGCATATACGTTTTTTCAAACGTTTCATTGATGACCTGCTGCTCATTTGGTCGGGACCTGCTGAATGTGTAGCTAAATTTGTTGATTGGCTTAATGTTAATGACATATGCCTGAAATTCACGTTTGAACACAATACTGATACTATTAATTTTCTAGATTTGTGTTTGGTGGGAGATCAGGATGGTACAATACACACAAAGGTGTTTCGTAAACCAGTCTCGGGCAACAAAAAATATTTCCTATGCTGTGGCCAAAGGCCAGTTCTCTCATTTGAAAAGGAATTGCAGCAGGGAACATGACTATCTGAGTGAAGCTGATGAGTTGGAAAAGAGATTAAGAGAATGCAGATATAACAAAAACCACATTAAGGAAGCAAAAACTAAGGTCCATGACATACCTAGGGACAAACTCCTGGAAGATAAGCTAGCCTTGGATGGCAAAAGGGCCTTTAAAGGAGTGCATTTTGTGACCACATATAGTGCTCAATACTCTAAAATCTGCAGTATTGTAAAGAAACATTTTTCATTACTTGCAGCTGATGATCAGCTTAAAGATACTGTTCAGTATGGTCAAAGATGTACATACAAAAAATGTCGTACACTTGGCACCATCCTATCTCCCACACAGCTTGGCCAGAAAGCTCATGGTTATCACACACAGGCATGTTCAGATGTGGCCATCGGAAATGTAAGCCATGCGAATATGTTCAGATTTCAAGCTCATTCACATCAGCTACAACTGGTAGGACATATGATATCAAGGCATGTCTGAACTGCACTCACACACACGTAATATATCTTATTACGTGCGTTAAGTGTAACATCCAATATGTAGGTCTCACCTCTAGAGATATCAACACACGCCTGAAAGAACACATTTCCACTATTGAAAGAGGCAAATCAACCACTCCATTGGTGCAGCATTTCGTTATCCACCATAATAGTAAACTGGACACTTTTAGGTGGATTGCCATTGAGAAAGCTGTACTACCTAAGAGAGGAGGAGATATTGATAGTTTCTTGGCAAAACGTGAGGTGTTCTGGATTTTCCACCTAAAAACCAGAACACCTCAAGGCCTCAATTCCAGATACAAGATAATTAATTTCTGGGAATGATTAGAGATGACATCATGTTTCCAGGATTTTATTAATTTTGAATTATCCTATATATGTCATATTCTGGGGTTTACGTCTATGGCCATATGCAAGTAGCCCATCCATTTACATCATTCCATCTTTTTATGTTTTAACAACTTTAAACATCTCTGTATAGGACGGGGTATATTGCCCCTAGCCTGTTTTGCCCAGATCTTCTTACATATATACATGTATACATATACTCACAGTTCAAATAACTGATATTAATAACTAGTACTGTGTGATACACTATGCACGTATGGGCTGGATTTAGAATTACACTCCAGTTCATATGTCCTAGGGGTTTCCTACAAGATAAGTCTAATAAGCCATTTTTCATTTTTGGCTAATCATTCATGCCCCTAGTAGTGTCTTTACAGTGTATTATGAATATTATGAGATTTTTGTTATGGATATCTTCCAATTGCTTTACATATAATCATACAAGTTTGAAATTTTGTAGTATCTAAGCACTTGTTTAACATATATCTGCATCTGTACTGCATTATATTATCAGTCCTGTGTAGGGATGGGCGAATGTGTAAATTTCCGAATTCGAATGTTAGAACAAATGTTATTACCGAAATTCGATTTATAAATCCGAATGTTAATAAGAACGAATATTCTTAAAAATTCTATAATCGAATGCTATTTACAGTTTTCGAATGTCTCTTTTGAATTTGAATGTTTATAATTATATAAAAAGTCCACTTTCGAAATTTCGAATTTAACATTCTATTTAACAAATACTATTCAGAAGTTCAATAGTTCATGTGGTAGGGAGGGAATCTAGTAAATTGATACATAATAGATACAAATATATAATTTTGAATGTTTCTATATAGAATATTGCATAATTCGAATATTACATTTAAAGAAAGCATTAGAAATACTATTACAAACATATAAATTCAAATTTTTCGAATTTGAATATTGCATAATCCGAATATTACATTTAAAGAAAGCATTAGAAATACTATTACAAATAAAATTCAAATTTTTCTAAACAAATATTTTTGAATGTAATCGTAAAATTCAAAACCGAATATTCGAAAATCGAATGTTAGAATGTTATGTAAACATTTAAAATTTGATTTGAACGAACAAATGTGTTAAAATTCATTTAATTTTTCAAATATTGCGAAACATTCGCCCATCTTTAGTCCTGTGTCTACATTTATAGAAAATCTAGAGATGCTTTCTGTATTATGCTATTGTTATTATGTACCTGGTATGTGCTTAGTTTCACAGCTAGGCATTTAAGTGTTAATGCTATTATGAATCATGTGGGCGTTTCTTGTTTTGATTAACTTTACCCAATCAGGTAACACGTTACCTGTTTTAAGTAACACCCTTGTATCAGCACAGTATGCTACAAATACGGCCTGAGGGCTGAAACATGTCAGCATTGGTGCTTTGCCCTTGTTTTCATTTTGGGATGCTTCCTAATTTTTAATGTTTTTCTACTAATAAAGGACTTTTTATCTTTGCACGGTGTCCCAAAATCTTTGTGTTCGTTCATCTCCACCAGTCACTTGGAGCCACTGTCTACACGTTTTGGTCCGGTCACGGCAGTTACCAGGCATTTCTGTATCCCCTCACCTGTCACGCGTCATACGTGATGTCACATCCGGATCTACCAGGAGTGTGGAGGAGCCCACGCCGGACGAATAGCTTGTCTAGCTACCGAGTAAGTTCTCGTCCGTTTGACACACGGATTATACCCGGCCTTTGATGCGAGTGCTCCCCATTCACACAAGATGCATCTGGAGACTTTAGTCTGAATAGACTCTACAATCAAGGTACGCCTGTTTGAGAAAAGAGGGGGAGAGGGAGCATATATATATAAGTCCTGGGTAGGATTTGACTTCCGATATAGACTGCATACGTTTCTAGGCTGCAGGTTGCACTTTTCTTTCTAAATATTTTCGCTTAATATGTGTATATACACATATTAACACATAAATATATATGTATATAGTCAGTAGGGATGCTCCGAAATTTCAGCCGCAGAAATGTTTTCGCTGAAAAAAATTTTTTATTGGCTTGCAGATTTTCAATTCAGATTCTTTCATTAAATAGTCTAATTATGCACAAAAAAAAACGAAAAAAAAAATATTTGAAAATAATTTGAAAAAAACGACAAGTGCATTCTGGATTTTTGTTTTCGGTCCAGAATTTCCATTTCAGTGCATCACTAATAGTCAGATACATATATATTTAAAAATTTGCTGCCATTGCTGCGCTACTTACCTCTTCACTGTGCAAGGTTCTGATGCCATTTCAGACGGCATCAGAACGAGGCTCCCATTGTAGCCTATGGAAGTGCACTCTCATGAGCGCAAACCTTCCAAGAAATGTGAACGCATTCGCATTGCGGTTAACTTGTAATACCATCACACATTAGCGCATGCTGGTATTACACAGTGGAGCGCTAATACCGCTTTCATGAAAGGGATATATAGCACTCCACTTGTAATCTGGCCCTTAATTTGTGCCATACAAGTCACTGATGACTCTCTGAGAAGGTGTGGTGTTTGAATACTGGTGCATAGGCTTTCATGGGATATGTGCGTATGCCTCTGAAAAACGAATACATACATGAAAGTATATTGCAAAAATACTTATATTTCAAATTGAAACACACATTTTATTTTTAACCTGTCTATCCCTTTAACCCCTTCACTACTGGGACTTTCACAGAAGAACTTGCCTAAAATACCGGAGAATTTTTAGCATTTTTGCTATCACTTCATTTAAAGAGAAGTAGACAACCCAAGGTATTGATCTAGGCCCATTTTGGTATATTTCATGCCACCATTTCGCCGCCAAATACTATCATATATAAAGAAATTGTTATCGTTTCACAAACTTTGGGTTTCTCACTGAAATGATCTTCATACCGCTTGTGCATTCATGGCACAAATGATTGTAAAATGGCTTTGTTTGAACACTGTGTTTATGTCCAGTGCTCTAGTAAGGTCTTGTGTTCAGCTGGGTTGCCTCTCAGCGTTGATTCCAGCTTGTTTCTCTTGTGGCCATTTCAGAGTGTTTTGCATATATGCAAGATAATAGACTGTTTCCAAATAGCTGTGAAATGGTTTCGAAGGTGTCTAAAATGCCCTTTCGAGAACTTATCAAGTGCCTTGCGGTGCTGATTGCGAAAAGTCAAAACTGGCCTCAAAAAGGTGTTGAAAATTTTTGAAAATGGATTATGATCGCAGAGAACTTTTCAGCCGGGATCTGAAAACAAGTTTGCGACAGACAGCCATACTGGGTTTAAGAAGGGCAAGTGGGTACTTTTAGAGCACCCCCCCCAATAAAACACCAAAGTGCATGAGACCTCAGTTTAAAAGAGGGTGACCCCCTCTTTCCTGTATTGGTTTTCACACCCCTGTCATTAGTAGATGATTTCTCCAACATTGGTGTGTCCGGTCCACGGCGTCATCCATAACTTGTGGGAATATTCTCTTCCCCAACAGGAAATGGCAAAGAGCACAGCAAAAGCTGTCCATATAGTCCCTCCTAGGCTCCGCCCACCCCAGTCATTCTCTTTGCCGCTGAACAAGCAGCATCTCCACGGAGATGGTGAAGAGTATGTGGTGTTTAGTTGTAGTTTTTTATTCTACTATCAAGAGTTTGTTATTTTAAAATAGTGCTGGTATGTACTATTTACTCTGAAACAGAAAAAGATGAAGAGTTCTGTTTGTGAGAGGAATATGATTTTAGCAGCAGTAACTAAAATCGTTTGCTGTTTCCACATAGGACTGTTGAGATGAGATAACTTCAGTTGGGGGAAACAGTTGGCAGACTTTTCTGCTTAAGGTATGACTAGCCATATTTCTAACAAGACTGTGTAATGCTGGAAGGCTGTCATTTTCCCCATCATGGGGACCGGTAAGCCATTTTCTTAGTCTCAAACAGAATAAAGGGCTTAATATGGGCTATAAAACTGGTAGACACTTTTATGGGCTAGATCGATTGCTTTATTTGGGCATTTTATACAGTTTGATGTTGAAATTCACACTTTATATCTTTGGGGAACGTTTTTTTACGTCAGGCACTGGTTTAGACACCTTCCCAGTCAGGAAGGGCCTTCTCTGTAGTAGGCAGAGCCTCATTTTCGCGCCATTACTGCACAGTTACTTTTGAGTTCAGTACATGCAGCTGCATGTGTGTGGGTCTGGAAGTAGTTGAAAAGGTTCCTAGAAGGCTTCATTTGGTATCGTATACCCCCCTGGGTTTGGTAAAGTCGCAGCAAAGGCTGTAGCTGGGACTGTAGAGGGGTTAAAACTGTAAACAACTCCGGTTTCGTCATTTTAAGGGTTAAAGGTCTGAAATTTGGGGTGCAATGCTTTGAATGCTTTAAGACACTGTGGTGAAAATTTGGTTAAAATTGAACAATTCCTTCATAGTTTTTCACATATTCAGTAAAAAAGTGTGCCCTGTTTAAAATTTAAAGAGACAGTAACGGTTTTTTTTTAAAACGTTTTTTGTATTTTATTGACAAGTTTAAGCCTGTTTAACATGTCTGTGCCTTCAGATAAACTATGTTCTGTATGTATGGAAGCCAATGTGTCTCCCCCTTCAAAATTGTGTGATAATTGTGCCATAGCGTCCAAACAAATTAAGGACAGTACTGCCACAGATAGTAAAGTTGCCCAAGATGATTCATCAGATGAAGGGAGTAGACATAGTTCTACATCATCTCCTTCTGTGTCTACACCAGTTTTGCCCACGCAGGAGACCCCTAGTACTTCTAGCGCGCCAATGCTTGTTACTATGCAACAATTGACGCAGTAATGGATAACTCCATAGCAAATATTTTATCCAAAATGCCTGCATTTCAGAGAAAGCGCGATTGCTCTGTTTTAAACACTGTAGAGCAGGCGGGCGCTGATGATAATTGCTCTGTCATACCCTCACACCAATCTGAAGTGGCCATGAGGGAGGTTTTGTCAGATGGGGAAATTTCTGATTCAGGTAGAATTTCTCAACAGGCAGAACCTGATGTTGTGACATTTAAATTTAAATTAGAGCATCTCCGCGCACTGCTTAAGGAGGTGCTATCTACTCTGGATGATTGTGACAACCTGGTCATTCCAGAAAAATTGTGCAAGATGGACAAGTTCCTAGAGGTTCCGGTGCACCCCGACGCTTTTCCTATACCCAAGCGGGTGGCGGACATAGTGAATAAGGAGTGGGAGAAGCCCGGCATACCTTTTGTCCCCCCTCCTATATTTAAGAAATTATTTCCTATGGTCGACCCCAGAAAGGACTTATGGCAGACAGTCCCTAAGGTCGAGGGGGCAGTTTCTACACTAGCTAAGCGCACTACTATTCCTATCGAGGATAATTGTGCTTTCAAAGATCCTATGGATAAAAAATTGGAGGGTTTGCTTAAAAAGATTTTTGTACAGCAAGGTTACCTCCTGCAACCTATTTCGTGCATTATTCCTGTCACTACAGCAGCGTGGTTCTGGTTCGAGGAACTAGAAAAGTCGCTCAGTAGAGAGACTCCGTATGAGGAGGTTATGGACAGAATTCACGCACTTAAGTTAGCTAATTCCTTTATTTTAGATGCCGCTTTGCAGTTAGCTAGATTAGCGGCGAAAAATTCAGGGTTTGCAATTGTGGCGCGCAGAGCGCTCTGGCTAAAGTCTTGGTCAGCGGATGTATCTTCCAAGACAAAATTGCTTAATATCCCTTTCAAGGGTAAAACCCTTTTTGGGCCAGAATTGAAAGAGATTATCTCAGACATCACTGGGGGTAAGGGCCACGCCCTCCCACAAGATAGGCCTTTCAAGGCCAAGAATAAGTCTTATTTTCGTTCCTTTCGCAATTTCAGGAACGGACCGGCCTCCAACTCTGCAGCCTCTAGACAAGAGGGTAATGCTTCGCAAACCAAACCAGCTTGGAAACCGATGCAAGGCTGGAACAAGGGTAAGCAGGCCAAGAAGCCTGCTGCTGCTACCAAAACAGCATGAAGGAGTAGCCCCCGATCCGGGACCGGATCTAGTAGGGGGCAGACTCTCTGTCTTCACTCAGGCTTGGGCAAGAGATGTTCAGGATCCCTGGGCACTAGAAATAGTTTCTCAGGGTTATCTTCTTTAATTCAAGGAACTACCCCCAAGGGGAAGGTTCCACATGTCTCACTTATCTTCAAACCGAATAAAGAGACAGGCATTCTTACATTGTGTAGAAGACCTGTTAAAAATAGGAGTGATACACCCAGTTCCAACTGTGGAACAAGGAATGGGGTTTTACTCAAATCTGTTTGTAGTTCCCAAAAAAAGAGGGAACTTTCAGACCAATTCTGGATTTAAAGATTCTAAACAAATTTCTCAGAGTGCCATTGTTCAAAATGGAAACTATTCAAACGATTTTACCTTCAATCCAGGAGGGTCAATTTATGACTACCGTGGATCTAAAGGATGCGTATCTACATATTCCTATCCACAAAGATCATCATCAGTTCCTAAGGTTCGCCTTTCTGGACAAACATTACCAGTTTGTGGCTCTCCCATTCAGGCTAGCCACTGCTCCAAGGATTTTCACAAAGGTACTCGGGTCCCTTCTAGTGGTTCTAAGACCAAGGGGCATTGCAGTGGCACCTTACTTGGACGACATTCTGATACAAGCGTCGTCTCTTTCAAAGGCAAAGGCTTACACAGACATCGTTCTGGCCTTTCTCAGATCTCACGGGTGGAAGGTGAACATAGAAAAGAGTTCCCTGTCTCCGTCGACAAGAGTTCTTTTTTTGGGGACAATAATAGATTCTTTAGAAATGAAGATTTTCCTGACAGATGTCAGAAAGTCAAAACTTCTAAACGCTTGTCAAGTTCTTCACTCTGTTCCACGACCTTCCATAGCTCAGTGCATGGAAGTAGTAGGGTTGATGGTTGCAGCAATGGACATAGTTCCTTTTGCGCGAATTCATCTAAGACCATTACAACTGTGCATGCTGAAACAGTGGAATGGGGACTATACAGACTTGTCTCCAGTGATTCAAGTAGATCAGAAGACCAGAGACTCACTCCGTTGGTGGCTAACCCAGGATCACCTGTCCCAGGGAATGAGCTTCTGCAGACCAGAGTGGGTCATCGTCACGACCGACGCCAGTCTAGTGGGCTGGGGCGCGGTCTGGGACTCACTGAAAGCTCAGGGTCTATGGTCTCGGGAAGAGTCCCTTCTCCCGATAAACATTCTGGAACTGAGAGCGATATTCAATACTCTCAGGGCTTGACCTCAACTAGCAAAGGCCAGATTCATAAGATTCCAATCAGACAACATGACGACTGTTGCTTACATCAACCATCAGGGGGGAACAAGGAGTTCCCTGGCGATGAGAGAAGTGACCAAAATCATAAAATGGGCGGAGGATCACTCCTGCCACCTATCTGCGATCCACATCCCAGGAGTGGAAAACTGGGAGGCGGATTATCTGAGTCGTCAGACATTCCATCCGGGGGAGTGGGAACTCCACCCGGTGATATTTGCCCAGTTGACTCAATTATGGGGCATTTCAGACATGGATCTGATGGCGTCTCATCAGAACTTCAAGGTTCCTTGCTACGGGTCCAGATCCAGGGATCCCAAGGCGACTCTAGTGGATGCATTAGTAGCGCCTTGGGCCTTCAACCTAGCTTATGTGTTTCTACCGTTTCCTCTCATTCCCAGGCTGGTAGCCAGGATCAAACAGGAGAGGGCCTCGGTGATCTTGATAGCTCCTGCGTGGCCACGCAGGACTTGGTATGCAGACCTGGTGAATATGTCATCGGCTCCACCATGGAAGCTACCTTTGAGACAGGATCTTCTAGTACAGGGTCCATTCGAACATCCAAATCTAGTTTCCCTCCAGCTGACGGCTTGGAAATTGAACGCTTGATTTTATCTAAGCGTGGGTTTTTGGATTCTGTGATAGATACTCTGGTACAAGCCAGAAAACCTGTAACTAGAAAAATTTACCATAAAATATGGAAAAGATATATCTGTTGGTGTGAATCCAAGGGATTCTCATGGAGTAAGATCAAAATTCCTAGGATCCTTTATTTTCTTCAAGAAGGTTTGGATAAGGGATTATCAGTGAGTTCTCTAAAGGGACAGATTTCTGCTTTATCTGTCTTGTTACACAAACGACTGGCAGCTGTGCCAGATGTTCAAGCTTTTGTTCAGGCTTTAGTCAGGATCAAGCCTGTTTACAGACCTTTGACTCCTCCCTGGAGTCTGAATTTAGTTCTTTCAGTTCTTCAAGGGGTTCCGTTTGAACCTCTACATTCCATAGATATCAAGATGTTATCTTGGAAAATTCTGTTTTTGGTTGCTATTTCTTCTGCTAGAAGAGTTTCGGAGTTATCTGCTCTGCAGTGTAATCCGCCCTATCTGGTGTTCCATTCAGATAAGGTTGTTTTGCGTACTAAACCTGGTTTCCTTCCAAAGGTTGTTTCCAACAAGAATATTAACCAGGAAATAGCTGTGCCTTCTTTGTGTCCGAATCCAGTTTCAAAGAAGGAACGTTTGTTACACAATTTAGATGTAGTTCGTGCTTTAAAGTTCTATTTAGAAGCAACAAAGGATTTCAGACAAACGTCTTCTCTGTTTGTCGTTTATTCTGGCAAGAGGAGAGGTCAAAAAGCTACTGCTACCTCTCTTTCCTTTTGGCTGAAAAGCATCATCCGATTGGCTTATGAGACTGCCGGACGGCAGCCTCCCGAACGCATCACAGCTCACTCTACTAGGGCTGTGGCTTCCACATGGGCCTTCAAGAACGAGGCTTCTGTTGATCAGATATGTAAGGCAGCGACTTTTGGGAGAAAGGTTTTGCAAGCCGTGGTGCCTTCCGTTTAGGTAACCTGATTGGCTCCCTCCCTTCATCCGTGTCCTAAAGCTTTGGTATTGGTTAAAACAAGTTATGGATGACGCCGTGGACCGGACACACCAATGTTGGAGAAAACAGAATTTATGCTTACCTGATAAATTACTTTCTCCTACGGTGTGTCCGGTCCACGGCCCGCCCTGGTTTTTTAATCAGGTTTGATGAATTTCTTTCTTTAACTACAGTCACAACGGCACCCTATGG
Organism: Bombina bombina; assembly: GCF_027579735.1. Taxonomy (NCBI): domain Eukaryota; kingdom Metazoa; phylum Chordata; class Amphibia; order Anura; family Bombinatoridae; genus Bombina; species Bombina bombina. The sequence goes on from NC_069500.1 coordinate 893,881,364, forward strand.
TTTCTCCTGTTTTTCTCCTGTCCGTCGGTCGAATGACTGGGGTGGGCGGAGCCTAGGAGGGACTATATGGACAGCTTTTGCTGTGCTCTTTGCCATTTCCTGTTGGGGAAGAGAATATTCCCACAAGTTATGGATGACGCCGTGGACCGGACACACCGTTGGAGAAAGTAATTTATCAGGTAAGCATAAATTCTGTTTTTTTATGCCAATCATATGCCTAATGTATTTAGGGCTAAATTACAAGTGGAGTGCTGGTATTACAAGTTGCAAAAAGTTAAGCACAGGGTATCACATTCACAATATCACAATAACTCTATTGACAATTAAAAAAAAATCTACTCGTGGGCTAACCCCCATCTCAAGAAAACCCCTTACTCTAATAATCCCTAAACTGCCATATCCTCCTACACTTTTAACCCCACTACACTTTTAACACCTAATCCACCACCTCCCCCATTGCAAACTTCCCCTCTACACTATTAACCCCTAATCTGCCATAACCCCCATTGCTATTAACCTCCTACACTATTAGCTCTTAAATTACCCAACCCTCATCACAATACACCCCTAACCTATTAACCCCTAATCCACCACAGCCCGCACCACAATAACCCATACACTATTTAACCCCTAAACCGCCGTTACTCCCACCGCAATAACCCCTACACTAAATAACCCCAAGACCCCTAAGACTAAAAACACTACCAGTAAAAATTAAAAGAAAACATTACCAAAAATAAAAAACACTACTAAATAAAAACTATCCTAAAACTAAAGTACTCCCTAAAAAAAATCCTATTCTAAAACTGAAACCTACTCTAAAAATCTCCCTGAAAAGAGCATTTGTTGGGCAGTGCTCTAGTTGAACTTATTATAGCTCTTGTGCACAAAAAATATATCCTAAAATAAAAGCCCCCTTAAAAATCCTATACTAAAACTAAAATAACCCCACAATTAAAAAAATCTTAAAAAAAAACTAATCCTAAAATCGCCCTGAAAATGTCATTTGTCGGGCAGTGCCCTAGTTTAAGTGATTATAGCTCTATTGCAAAAAAAGTGATCTTCGCTTTATCAAAAAGTGATCTTAGCTCTTTTGCAAAAGAAAATCAACCCTACCTCCCCCCAAAAAACCTTACGCTAAAACCCCCAAAATGTAGACATATCATATTAAATCCAGCTCTTTTGGGGGCAGGAAGCACTCCTCGATCTTCTTGGGCGGTCCTCTTCTGATCTTCCACCCCATCCTTCTTCATGCTGTCACCTCAGCAACTGAAGATTTAAGCAAGGTTCCCCTTTATATAGGGGTGCCCTTGCATTTCTATTGGCTGATTTTTTAAATCCAATTCAAATCAGCCAATAGTATTAAAGCTTTTTTTTATTGGCTGATTTGAATTGGAATGCAAGAGCACCCTATATAAGAGGGAACATTGCATTTGAAGGGATACTAAACCCAATTTTTTTTCCTTTCATGATTTAGGCAGAGCATGCAATTTTAACTAACTTTGTAATTTACTCCTATTATCAATTTTTCTTTGTTCTCTTGGTATCTTTATTTGAATGGAAGTTTAGGAGCCGGACCATTTTTGGTTTAGAACCCTGGATAGTGCTTGCTAATTGGTGACTACATTTACACACCAATTAGCAAGCAGTACCAAGGTGCTGAGCCTAAAATGGTCTGGCTCTTTAGCTTTAATTCCTGCTTTTTGTATAAAGATTCAATGAGAATGATAAATTGATAATAGGAGTAAATTAGAAAGTTGCTTAAAATTGCATGCTCTATCCAAATCATGAAAAAAAAATGTGGGTTTAGTATCCATTTAATCTTCAGTGTGCTGCAGTGACAGCATGAATAAGGATCAGGTAGAAGATCAGAAAATACCTGCCAAAGAATATCAAGGAGCTCCACCATGGACTTGCTACTGCCCCCCAATGGAGCCAGATTCAAGACTTTAGAGTTTAGCATTAGGTTTTTTTGGGGGGGTGGTTAGGATAGATTTTTTTGCAACATAGCTAAGATCCTTTTTTACAAAAGAGCTAAGCACTTTTTGGCAAAAGAGTTATAATCACTTAAAGGGACACTGAACCCAAATGTTGTCTTTCTTGATTCAGATAGAGCAAGCAATTTTAAGCAATTTTCTAATTGACTCCTATTATCACATTTTCTTCATTCTCTTGGTATCTTTATTTGAAAAGCAAGAATGTAAGTTTAGATGCCGGCCCATTTTTGGTGAACAAAACCTGGGTTGTTCTTGCTGATTGGTTGATAAATTCACCCACCAATAAACAAGTGCTGTCCAGAGTTCTGAACCAAAAATTGGCTGGCTCCTTAGCTTAGATGCCTTTTTTTCAAATAAAGATAGCAAGAGAACGAAGAAAAAATGATAATAGGAGTAAATTAGAAAGTTGCTAAAATTGCATGCAGTGGCGTCACTAGGGTTGGTGCAGTAAGTTATAGTGTCATCCCACCCCCCAGTAATGTTTTTTTTTTACTGCAAGAAGAAGATTTCATAGAAAAGGCAGACAGAAAGCAGACACACACACAAAACACACACACAAAACACTCAGGCACACACACCAACACTTAAACACACACACACAAAAACACTCAGGCACACACAAACACACACACTCAGGCACACACACAAAAACACTCAGGCACACACACAAAAACACTCAGACACACACACACAAAAACACTCAGACACACACACACAAAAACACAGACGCACACACAAAAACTCAGACACACACACATACAAAATATGTAAACTGCACTGCATTAATTATAAAGCTCACGCCTAGAGCTGCTCCCTGGCTTAGCAGAGCATCAAATTAAAGATAAACAGTGCACTCTAAAAATAAATCACTAAAGAAAAGTGTGCAAACTATGAAAATTCTGCTCTCTGACTCTGTTCCAAGTCTGTCAGTGCACAGCCCCGGGCCGTGTGCCTACCGCTTCTTATGGCCAATCACCTCTGCACTCTGCCCAACCCCAGACCCCGCCCGCCCTCCCCTCCTACCTCTTCAGTGTGCACTTAGTGTACCATAACCGTACCGGTCTGGTGGGCATCATACGTGGCTCCTTCACTTTTTAGAGACCATGTCAGACAGTCATGCGGTCATGTGCCAGGCATCCCCCTCACGATTTCCCTGTTCCCGTTTAGAGAGACAGCACAGCAGTGAGTGACTCCACTGCTCCACACGTCACTGAGCAGGGAGCACAGATAGGCAGGCAGGTTTAGGCTAGCAGCGCAACTTCGCAAGCCCTGTGGCACGCCCACAACATTCATAGTAAAATTGGGCAGGGGAGGAGCAAAGTACAAACAAGCAAAAGCAGCCAGGAAAACTATTTGTGGAGATTGCGGCGCGGGCTCAAGGGGCAAAAAAATTAAAGGGACATGAAACCCACTTTTTTCTTTCATGATTTAGAAAGAGAATGCAATTTTAAACATCTTTCTAATTTACTTCTATTATCTAATTTGTTTTATTCTCTTGATATTCTTTGCTGAAAAGCATATCTAGATATGTCCAAAAGATGCTGATTGGTTGCTGCACATAGAAGCCTCGTGTGATTGGCTCACCCATGTGCATTGCTTTTTATTCAACTAAGGATATCTAAAAAATGAAGCAAAATAAATAATAGAAGTCAATTGTAATGTTGTTTAAATTTGTATTCTCTATCTGAATCATGAAAGAAAGATTTTGGGTTTAGTAACCCTTTAAGTGTGTCTACAACTTCCCCAGTCCACTAATGTTCACAACTGCTGGCCCCTCTAATAAAAAAAATCTATGCACCCCCCGCACCCCCCTAGTGACGCCACTGATTGCATGCTCTATCTGATTCAGTGTCCCTTTAAACTAGGGCACTGCCCAAAAAATGCCCTTTTCAGGGCGATTTTTGGATCAGGTTTTTAAAGATAGTCTTTTTATTTGTGGGGTTATTTTAGTTTTAGTATAGGTTTTTTACGGGCTTATTTGTTTTAAGGGTACTTTAGTTTTAGGATAGAGCTTTTTAATTGTTTTTTTTTTATTTTCGGTAATTATTATTTTTATTTTTTTTTACTGTTAGTATTTTTTTTATTTTTTGTATCTTAGGGGGTCTTAGGTTAGGGCCTTAGGGGGGTTAACTGTTAGGGGTTTAATAGAGTAGGGTGTATTGCGATGTGGTAAATGGCAGTTTAGAGGTTAAGTAGTTTAGGGGTTATTGCAGTTTAGGGGTTACTAGTGTAGTGGGGTAGTTTGCAATGGGGCATGTGGCGGTTTAGATGTTATAAGTGTAGCGGGATATTTTGCAGTGTGGGATGTGGTAGATTAGGGTTTAGGTAGTGTAAGAGGTATTGCGGTGGGGGAAATGGCGGTTTAGTGGTTAATAGTGTAGCAAGGTAGTTTACGATAGGGTTATGGCGGATTAGGGGTTAATAATGTAGCAGTGTATTTTGCCATGGGGGATGTAGCAGATTAGGGGTTAATAGTAGGAATGGGTGAAGTGGTGAAAGGGCAATTTGCTTGGTAGAACGAATAGTACTGTGGACATTTGTTTTTGACAATCGAATATTGTTAAGAACGAAAATCCATTAAAGTTTGGTAATCGAATGTTACTTTCATTTTCAAATGTTCCTAATTAGATTGAATATCCACGTTTGAAATTTTGAATGTAACAAATTCTATTCAGAAGTTTAATAGTTCATGTGGTAGGGAATTTAGTAAATTGATACATAATAGATACAAATATATTGATTACATTTTTCTATTTCGAATATTGCTTAATTTGAATATTACATTTAAAGAGAAAATTAGAATTATTATTGCAAATCTATTAATTCAAATTTTTCTATTTTGAATATTGCATAATTGGAATATTACATTTAAAGATAGCATTAATAATATTATTAAAAATATATCGATTTAATGTTTTCTAATTTTGAATATTGCATAATTAAAATCTAAACAAATTTTAATACATTAATTTGTTTGTTTCAAATTTCAAAACAAATTAATGTGTTAAAATTTGTTTCATTTTTTGAATGTTGCAAAACATTCGCCCATCCCTAGTTAATAGTGCAACGGGGTATTTTGCGATGGGGGATGTGGCAGACTAGAGTTTAAGGGTGGATAGTGTAGGTTGTGAAACTTAATTTTAATGGGTTTTCTTTTGTGTTTAGTGCAACTTTTTTCAAGCGCAAAACCTTTACGCTTCAAGCTTGCATAAAAAGTTTGAGTGTAAAATGCAATTGCGTTTGAGTGATGGCATTTACTTTCAACTTGTAATATGAGCGTAAGTTAACACAATTGTGATATTGCAATATCGCGCTGGCGTTAACGTTACCGCTCCACTCATAATCTAGCCCTTACTCTATAGGGGACAGTGGTTGCAATATAACACAATATCACAAATTCTCCACAAATGTGACTTGTATGGGAGGGTTGCAAGAAAAAAGCCACTCCCCAAGAAAGGCCACATGCAGTCACAACTGAGCTTTGCCTTAACACACCTAGGAGATTCTGAGGCCACATGGAAAAATGTGTTATGGTCAGATGAGACTAAAATTGAATTATATGGCCTCAACACCAAACGATATGTCTGGAGGAAATCCAATACAGCTTACCATTCAAATAACACCATACCTACAGTAAAGCATGGAGGTGGTAATATCCTATTATGGAGGTGTTTCTCTGCATCAGGCACTGGAGCACTTGTCAGGATAGAAAGAATAATGGATGGGGTAAACAATCTGCTGCCCTCTGCCAGGAATTTGTCAATGGGAAGAAGGTTTACCTTCCAACATGACAATGACCCAAAGCACACAGCAAAAGTGACCATATAGTGGTTGAAGGAGAAATAGCTGAATGTCCTTGCATTGCCTAGTCAGAGCCCAGACTTAAACCCCATTGAATATCTGTGGCATGACTTGAAGAATGCAGTCCACAAACGGTCACCATTAAATGTAGCGGAACTGGAGCAGTTCTGCAAAGAAGAGTGGGCAAATATTGCACAGTCTAGCAGGCCCATTTATCAAAGGGCTTGCGGACCTGATCCGACACTGCGGATCAGGTCCGCAAGACCTCGCTAAATGCGGAGAGCAATACGCTCTCCGCATTTAACATTGCACCAGCAGCTCACAAGAGCTGCTGGTGCAACGCCGCCCCCTGCTGACTCGCGGCCAATCGGCCGCCAGCAGGGAGCTGTCAATCAACCCGATCGTATTCGATCGGGTTGATGTCTGGCGATTCCTGTCCGCCTGTTCAGAGCAGGCGGACAGGGTTATGGAGCAGCGGTCTTTAGACCGCTGCTTCATAAGTTGTGTTTCTGGCGAGTCTGAAGACTCGCCAGAAACACGGCCCTTCAAGCTCCGTACAGAGCTTGATAAGTGGGCCTGTTAATGTGCAAAGTTAGTAGAGACATATCTCAACAGACTAAAGGCTGTAATTAAAGCAAAAGGTGGTTCAAAAAAATACTGACCTTTTTGCAAGTCAGTGATTCTGTTTTTGAATTGTCTTTATTTTTGCCTGACATGTTGGTGTTATTTCTTTCACTTGGATGTTATAAGTTGCACTGAGTAATTACAACTGGATAAACAAAAACTGTGTCTGTCTTTATTTCAGGCGGCATTCTTTTCAATACCATCATTGTAGTCCCTTTGCTGCCAGTAAAAAAAAAAAATGCATTTATTTTGCTACACCGGCTGTAGTAGTACAGACTAGTTATTTGATTTGACTGCTGCCGTATCTGTAAAGGATCAAGACTTTGGTAGTCCATAAAAATTGAGCTGCCATACAGGGGACTTTAAAAATCGAAATTTAAGTATTGAGTCCAGTTTTCTTTATAATGCGTTTTACTGGATAGCTTGCTGCCTACTTACATGCTGCTGAATCAATTAGGTTCAGTTTAAGAAAGGCCATTAATTCCTGGCCTGATTATGGCCTTCTGTTCTATCACAAACAGCACAATTAAAAAAGATCCATTAGTGTATTTTGCTGCTTATTAAAAAAGAAATTCAACAAATCAATCAGGCCTGTATTCATAACTCCCAATATTTCCAAGACATATTTCTGGGAAATCAGGGGACAGGAAGGTGAGGGGGATGTATGGCTTTGCCAATCAAACACTGGTGGTTGCATACCCACATCAGCAGGGGTGGGGTCACTGACGTTCTTTCAACAGAGTGAGCGTGTATTTGGTGGGGTTGGGTATGAGTCCAGCATGTTGCAGAGTCAGGGCAGACCATTAAAACCTTGACATATGCCCTGACGAGGGCAGCTGTATTAAGGACAGCAGGCAGAGCTCTCAACTTGTGATAATCCTGCAAGAGGTGTCCTGTATATGGAAAACACACGCCTAATGCTACCACAGTGTGACAAATACGTTTTTAACATGTACATTTTAAAATGTGTGTGTTTTTTCCCCCTGCAATTTAACTTATATGTGTGTTTGGATATTTCTACTTCAGCTGTGGAAAGAGTCAAGGGAGCCGATTTAACAATGTCCGCTGCACATCGATAAATGACGACATCAGCATCATCAATTCACACTTTTCTTTTGTGTGATCCTTTGGTATTGCACCATAATCAAAATTTCAAAGTAAACTTCCTTAAACTGAGAAGGAAAATAAAGTGACTGTTCCTGTAAATCCCAGATGCTTGCTCTTGATCTTTATTTATGTTTTTTAAATTGTTTTTATTAAGGAAATATAATACCAACAACATATGTAATACACAATATAGTACACGAATCCTTATTGTTTTACATTTTCTTCTTGACAAAGAAGATAAACAACATGACAATTTCAAACTGCTAAAATAAGCTCAGATGGAGGAGGCTGCAGAGGTTAGCCAACTCCACTGGGAAATAAATCAAAAGCATCAAGTATTATGATCAGAGAGAGAGAATAGGGGATTTCACCCCTATCCTGATTCATTATCCAGGGATCAAACAGAAAGATTCAGGCATAAGTATAATTACAACATACAATATGTATACATTTTCCATATTTTATCATAGGGGTAATGGTAGTAATTGAATAGTTTAGATACAGCGAAACCCTTGTAATAACACCATCTAGATATGTTGTATGATAAGAGAGGGAAGATGGAAGAAAGGAGAGAGAGGGATAGAAGCAGGGAAGGGGTAGAAGAGAAAAAAAAATGGGAGGAGGGGGATGAGGCGGTCAGCGACAAAGGGTGCAGAGGAAGTATAGACTATCATGAGGGTGTGGAGGAAGACTAGACTGTCATGGAGAATTCAAATGAGGCTCCTAGACTGATACCAGGTTTCCCATATTGCCCAGTATTTGTCCATGCGATCTATCCCATTGAAAAAGCCCTTTTCCATGTTGGCTAAGTAGTTAGTCAATTGAATGACCTGGTCAATGTTTGGGGTCTCCACCTGTTTCCAGGATCTAGCTATGCACACCTTAACTGTGGTAAGAATAGTAACAACTAGAGCCTTTTAAGGTTTCTTAAGGTCTCTAAATCCAATATGTAGGAGTGCAAGAGTCGGGGCTGTAGTTAATATCAAACCCAGGTCAGAGAGCAGAGAAAAGACTCGCCTCCAAAGGGAGGAAATCTTTGGACAAGTCCACCATATGTGTAGATCCGAACCAGATTGTCTGCAATCTCTCCAGCAGAGTGGGGAGGCCGCTGGATAGATTTTGGCCAATTTGTGGGGAATCAGGTACCATTTTTAAAGAACCTTGAAATACGTCTCCAAATATGTAGTAAACTGTATGGAGTATTTAGTCAGTATAGTAGCACATTCTACATCTTGGCACGTAATCAGAACATTCATCTCTCGTCCCCAGGCTTTAATTTGCCAAGGTACGTCTTCACTATAGTCTTTGAGCAAGGCGAGATGGTGGTTTGTAAGTGGCTTAATTAATTTGCTCCCCATTTTCCAATGTTTTTCCCAATTGGTACATTCCCTCAAATGATCTTTATTTTTTTTTTATTTTTTTCAAATAAAGCTTTATTGATGTAAATATAATCATACAATAAATGTGGTCAAGAAAGAAAATAAGCAGAATCACAGTATATGCAGCACAATTACCGTATAACATAACAGTCAAAGTATGAATATATCAAAAATAAAATATTGGAAGGTCTCATCCCAAACATCGATGGGGCCTTCTTGAAATGGTTATAATTTTCACATTTTTTTTCTTATATGATCTCATTCTTTCTAGAGCTCACACACACGGGGCTCTAGACTTTTGTTAAATCCATGTTTTCTAGGGATGGAATATTCAGCATATATTAGCTATTGATTTTGTTAATCATTAAATTGAGTAGTTACAGAAGAGAAAGAGAAGGAGGGGTAATAGTAGGACAAACAGATAAGGAGAAAGAGAAAAAACAAACAAAAAAAACCTTCAGTTCCTAAACTTATTCCGTTCCAAATTGCCACCATATAATCATGAGTTTCTAGTTTTTGGATTTTGAGATAATGGTATCTCTCCAATGTGAGCAGGTCAGAGACCTGTTGTCTCCATTCTTCCGCAGATGGCACCTCTAGGGATTTCCATCTCTTAGGGATGAGCTTCTTAACTCCAGTTAGCATAATCAGTAATAGGGCCAGTTTGGTTTTGTCTCTAATCCTAGGTAATGAACAAAACAAAAGGCTTTCAGGAGTTTGCGGAAACAGTATTTGCAGAATATCTGAAATTGAGGTTAAAACCTCTGACCAATATGCCTGTAACCTCGGGCAGGACCGCCAAATGTGGAGGAGTGTACCCTCCTCACCACACCCTCTCTAGCATATACTGTTCAGAGTGGGATATATTTTGTGAAGCCTTGACGGGGTGAGGTATCACCTGCACAAAAATTTCAGGTGGATTTCTTGAATGGCAGCGGACACAGAGGAGCGTTTAGTTAGTAAGAAGGCTTTTCTCCAAGATTCAAAATCAATGTCTTGAGTCAGTTCTCTGCTCCAGGATAAGGTGTATGACGGGAGAGTTGTGGTGTCTAATATGGAAGTGAATTTGTATAATAAAGATATTAAATGTCTGGGGGTCGTCAATGAAAAATGATCTTTATTTTTTAATTAAAAAACTGCACAAGGCAGTATTTTGGGGGTAAAGCTGGCGGGAGTGGGTGTTAGAAAATAAACAGAACTGAAAAGTGCATTTACATTGCGGACTATGGGAACTGTGTGTTCCCAGTAAATATTTACACTTGCAGGCCACTTTATTAGGTACACGTTACTAGTGCAGGATTGGACCCCCTTTTGCCTTTAGAACTGCCTTAATGTTGGAAACATTCCTCAGAGATTTTGGTCCATATTGACATAATAGCATCACACAGTTGCTGCAGATTTGTCGGCTGCACATCCATGATGTGAATATCTCATTCTACCACGTACCAAAGGTGCTCTATTGGATTGAGATCTAGTGACTGTGGAGGCTATTGGAGTATAGCGAACTCATTGTCATGTTCAAGAGTTTGAGATGATTTGAGCTTTGTGACATGGTGCATTATCCTGCTGGAAGTAGCCATCAGAAAATGGGTACAATGTAGTAATATAAGGATGGACATGGCTAGCAATAATACTCAGGTAAGCCGTGGCATTTAAACAATGCTCAATTGGTACTAGGAGGCCCAAAGTGTGCCAAGAAAATATCCCCCCTACCATTACACCACCAGCCTGAAACGTTCATACAAGGCAGGATTGATCCATACTTTCATGTTGTTTATGTCAATTTCTGACCCTACCATCTGATTATCGCAGCTGAAATCGAGACTCAGCAGACCAGGCAACATTTTTCCAATCTTCTATTGTCCAATTTTGGTGAGCCTGTGTGAATTGTAGCCTCAGTTTCCTGTTCTTAGCTGACAGGAGTGGCACCCGGTGTGGTCTTCTGCTGCTGTAGCCCATCTGCAATGTGTTCAACGTGTTGTGCGTTCAGAGATGGTATTCTGCATACATTGGTTGTAACAAGTGGTTTTTTGAGTTACTGTTGCCTTTTTATCATCTCGAACCAGTCTGCCCATTCTCCTCAGACCTCTAACATCAACAAGGCATTTTCGTCCACACAACTGCCGCTCACTGGATATTTTATCTTTTTCGGACCATTCTCTGTAAACCTTAGAGATGGTTGATCAGCAGTTTTGAAATACTCAAGCCCGTCGGGCACCAACAACCATGCCATGTTCAAAGTCACTTAAATCCCCTTTCTTCCCCATTCTGATGCTCGGTTTGAACTTCACCAAGTCGTCTTCATCACATCTAGATGCCTAAATGCATTGAGTTGCTGCCATGTGATTGGCTGATTAGCAATTTGTGTTACAAAGCACTTGAGCAGGTGTACCTAATAAAGTGGCCGGTGAGTGTATGTATATGCTTATATACATATATATTTATGTGTTAATATATACACATATTAAAACATGAACATATACAGTGGGGCTAAAAAGTATTTAGTCAGCCACCAATTGTGCAAGTTCTCCCACTTAAGAAGATGAGAGAGGCCTGTAATTTTCATCATAGGTATACCTCAACTATGATAGACCAGATGTGGAAACAAATCCACACAATCACATTGTCCGATTTGGAAATAATTTATTTGCATATTATGGTGGAAAATAAGTATTTGGTCACCTACAAACAAGCAAGATTTCTGGCTCTCACAGACCTGTATCTTCTTCTTAAAGAGGCTCCTCTGTCCTCCACTCATTACCTGTATTAATGGCACCTGTTTGAACTTGTTATCAGTATAAAAGACACCTGTCCACAACCTCAAACAGTCACTCTCCAAGCTCCACTATGGTGAAGACCAAAGAGCTGTCGAAGGACACCAGAAACAGAATTGTAGACCTGCACCAGGCTGGGAAGACTGAATCTGCAATAGGCAAGCAGCTTGGTATGAGGAAATCAACTGTGGGAGCAATAATTAGAAAATGGAAGACATACAAGACCACTGATCTCCCTCGATCTGGGGCTTCATGCAAGATCTCACCCCGTGGGGTCAAAATTATCACAAGAACGGTGAGCAAACATCCCAGAACCACACGGGGGACCTAGTGAATGACCTGCAGAGACCTGGGACCAATGTAACAAAGGCTACCATCAGTAACACACTACGCCACCAGGGACTCAGATCCTGCAGTGCCAGACGTGTCCCCCTGCTTAAGCCAGTACATGTCCGGGCCGTCTGAAGTATGCTAGAGAGCATTTGGATGATCCAGAAGCGGATTGGGAGAATGTCATATGGTCAGATGAAACCAAAGTAGAACTGTTTGGTAGAAACACAACTCGTCGTGTTTTGAGGAGAGAGAATGCTGAGTTGCAACCAAAGAACACCATACCTACTGTGAAGCATGGGGGTGACAACATCATGCTTTGGGGCTGTTTCTCTGCAAAGGGAACAGGACGACTGATCCGTGTACATGAAAGAATGAATGGGGCCATGTATTGTGAGATTTTGAGTGCAAACCTCCTTCCATCAGCAAGGGCATTGAAGATGAAACGTGGCTGGGTCTTTCAGCATGACAATGATCCCAAACACACCGCCCGGGCAACGATGGAGTGGCTTCGTAAAAAGCATTTCAAGGTCCTGGAGTGGCCTAGCCAATTTCCAGATCTCAACCTCATAGAAAACCTTTGGAGGGAGTTGAAAGTTCGTGTTGCCCAGCGACAGCCCCAAAACATCACTGCTCTAGAGGAGATCTGCATGCAGGAATGGGCCAACATACCAGCAACAGTGTGTGACAACCTTGTGAAGACTTACAGAAAACGTTTGACCTCTGTCATTGCCATCAAAGGATATATAACAAAGTATTGAGATGAACTTTTGATATTGACCAAATACTTATTTTCCACCATAATATGCAAATAAATTCTTTCCAAATCAGACAATGTGATTGTTTGGATTTGTTTCCACATTTTGTCTCTCATAGTTGAGGTATACCTATGATGAAAATAACAGGCCTCTCTCATCTTCTTAAGTGGGAGAACTTGCACAATTGGTGGCTGACTAAATACTTTTTTGCCCCACTGTATGTCTATAATCACATACATATATATTTACATTTGCTGCCATCACTGCACTACTTACCCCCTTCACTGCGCTAAGGTTCTGATGCCATCTCTGATGGCATGAGAACAAGGCTCCCATTGGAGCCTATGGAAGCGCGCTATCGTGAGTACAATTCTTCCTAGCTCGCATTCGCATTTCTAACAACTTGCGCTGGTATTTCACAGTGGAGCGCAAATATCTCTTTCATGAAAGCAATAGTTAGCGTTCCACTTTATTCATTAGTTTTCTTTCCAAGTTTCTATTAGATAGCTTGTGGTTATAGAAATAAACATAAATTCACATAATTGCTTCGCTTGCCTGAATCATCATAACCCAAAAACAAATACTGTATAAAATGATCATTATTTTTATAGATCCTATAAGAAGGCATTTTAATATTTAACCATGGATTTCTTATTCTGTATATTCTTCATGACAGCAAGCACCCATGAGGTTCACTTATCTACTAGCTAATTAAAATGATGAAATACAAAACACCTGCAGCTACATCCTTACCCTCAACAGATTTATGAGCTTCACAAAAAAGAATGCAAATAAAATCCTTAGTGATAGTTGCTATGGGTAATATTCAGCAAAGGATAGCAACTAAAAGAATGATAGCATTATATTGTTCTCCTGATTATTCCCAGATAACCTAGTAGGCTAGAAGGAAAAAAACACCATTAAAGGGACATTAAACCCAAAACATTTTATTTAATAATTCAGATAGAGCATACAGTTTTAAACAACTTTCCAATTTACTTATATTATCTAATTTTGCTTTGTTCTGTTGGTATCCTTTATTGAAAGCATACCTAGGTAGGCTTAGGAGCTGGGAGCTAGTTGCTGATTGGTGCCTGCAACATATACCTCTTATCATTGGCTTACCGGTGTGTTCAGTTAGCTTCCAGTAGTGCATTGCTGTTCCTTCAGTATATGATACCATAGGGCCAATTTAACATCATGTCCGCCCGACATTGCTAAATAGCGTTTGCTGTCGGCATTTAACATTGCACCAGCATTTCTGGTGAAATGCTTGTGCAATGCTGCCCCCTGCACATTCACAGCCAATCAGCTGCTAGCAGGGGGTGTCAATCATCCCGCTCGTATCTGATCGGGATGATTGCTGTCCACCACCTCAGGTGGCGGACGAGTGAAGGAGCCGCTGCTTCTTAACTTATGTTTCCGGCGAGCGTGAAGGCTCGTGCGGAAACAGCTGTATTAGCAGCATGTTAAATCGGCCCCCAAGAGAATGAAGCAAAATTGATAATATAAGTAATAAGTAATTTGAATAGTTGTTTAAAAATGTATGTTCTATCTAAATTATGAAAGAAAAATTTGTGTTTCATGTCCCTTTAATTAAAACAAACTTTCACCAAGATTACAAGTTTTGCGGTAGGGTGCGATACGGCTATACCGCTGAAAAATTGGCCATTGCGCGTGGATTGGAAGGTCTCCCGTATTACAAGTCGCTGCGGTATAGCTATAACGTAAGTGTTTTAGCCTGTAACGCAACGATCCATTCCGCACTCAAAAAATTATGTTTGAGTGCAGGATTTCATAGCACCTTTATTACAGGTTGTGCGGTCCGGCTTAAATGCTAGCATTATAGCCTATACCGCCCTGATCCAAACAGCGATCTGAGACCAGTAGTTATGGATTTTGTGAAACAAAAATGTTTCACAAAACTCATAACATAAATGTTACAAAGTACACTAACACTCATAAACTACCTATTAACCCCTAAACCGCCACCCTCCCGCATTGCAAATACTATAATAAACCTATTAACCCCTAAACCGCCGCCCACCCACATAGCCAACACTAAAATAAAGTATTAGCCCCTAAACCGCCGCCACCCACATTGCCAACACTAAATAAATCTAGTAACCCCTAAACTTTAGTGTGTTCCGATGTGGGGGCTGGCGCTTTAGGGGATAATAAGTTTATTTATTGTCGGCGGATTAGGGGTTAATAATTTTATTTAGTGTCGGCGATCTCAGGGGCGGCGGTTTAGGGGTTAATCACTTTATTTAGTGTCGGCGATGTTGGGGGTCGGCGGAATAAGGGTTTTTAGACTAGGGGTTTATGTTAGGTTTTAACATAACTTTCTTTTCCCCATAAACATCAATGGGGTTGCGTTAAGGCGATCTCTATTCCACGATCACAAGTATTAGTTATTGATGTCTATGAGGGAAAGCGTGCACAAGCACGTCAACTCAAGCCTTGGGTTTGGTGCGGTAGTATGAAGCTTATCGCACCATACCGCACAACAAGAGAACGTTTTTCAGTAACTTGTAATGGCAGCACAATGTAAAGTGCGATAACCCTAAATTTTTTGCATTATTTACACACCCGGTATTGCGCAAAACTTGTCATCTTGGTGTTTGTTATTTACATATTTTAAGATATTGTTGCTGCAATTTAAAGTTTGAGATGAAGATATATCCAATTTTGAACTACAATATCTTCCAACATTTCATTTTTTAAAACTCTGAATTAGTTAAAAGGGCAGAGCCTGTGCTGCCAGGAAGTCACTGTTTGGGTGGTCTGGCAGTGGGGCCGAGAGATACTTGGCAGACTTGGGCCACGCAAACTAGGAATAAGGGGACATTTTTGCAACAAACCTATTATGACAAGAGCCATACATACACATTCTGCTCATGCCCTGTGCATTCAAATTGAAACCCTGTATCTGCTCAGAGACCAATGCTGAAACATGGCAGATGTGCAGCATATGTGCATATGGTACTGAATTTTTAAAAAAAATTTACTTAAAGGATTTTTTCGAATGCAAGTATTAGGAAAAAATTCGGATTCATTTGCTAAATATTGCAGTGGCATTTGGCTATTTTCAACGTCTGACATATTACTGTAAAAGCCAGATTTCTCCCATACCTAGCAATATTACAAAAATGCTTTAATTCAAGAAATCACGCACATTTCAATTTTAACTGTTATGACCCATTAAAGGGATACTCAACCCACATTTTTTGTTTCATGATTCAGATAGAGCATGCAATTTTAAGCAACTTTCTAATTTACTCCTATTATCAATTTTTCTTCGTTCTCTTGGTATCTTTATTTGAAAAAAGCAGAAATGTAAGCTTAGGAGCCGGCCTATTTTTGGTTTAGAAGTCTGGATAGCACTTGCTGATTGGTTGCTACATCTTGTTATTTAAATATAACAAGGCATGAGATCATTTTGCTTTTCAGTGGCTGGATATTAAATGTTTATTAATAAGTGAAATATCAAAAACACCACCAGTATATGGTGGCAAGTGGCAACTGTTTATGACAACTGGCTGTGATTGGCTGTTTCATAAAAGGGCTGGAATAATCCTGTCTTAGTTTATTGTTTATTCTGTGACTATTGTTAACAAGAAATCAGTGATGTATTAACTGTATTAGCAGAGCAAACTGTAATTATGTTATATAAATAGCATTATGAAATCTTAAAGGACCAGTCACACAGTAGATTTGCATAATCAACAAATGCAAGATAACAAGACAATACAATAGCATTTACTCTGAATTTCAAATGAGTTGTAAATTTTTTTCTAACAAATTTCAAAGTTATGTATATTTCCACTCCCCCTGTACCATGTGATAGCAATCAGCCAATCATAAATGCATATATGTATAGTCTGTGAATTCTTGTACATGCTCAGTAGGAGCTGGTGACTCAAAAAGTGTAAATATAAAAGACTGTGCACATTTCTTTTAATGGAAGTAAATTGGAAAGTTGTTTAAAATTACATGCTGTATCTGAATCATGAAAATTTAATTTGACCTGAGTGTCCCTTTAAATTCTGCATACATAATTATTTTATGCTTTAACAATGTTTTTGTTGTTTTTTTTTTTTGTTTTTGTTCTACCGCACATGGTCTCAGGGTAGTGGTTAAAGATAATTGGGATGTAGCTGTTAATAATTGCTCTAGCTCTCTCGGGGGTACCAGTGATAGATAATTATGTTAAGGCATCTCAGGGGTGTAGAGGTTAGATTTATTTTTTAACTCTTTTGTCACCTTTTGTCACTTAAAAAGACTTACAAGTACTACATCTACACATAGGGCAACATTCTAGGAATAGTCATAGGATACTGTCACTATAATCATGTAGCAGCTCCTATAGAAAGTATAGGAGGTCACTACCAGTCTCAAGCTGCCACTACATGGCTAGTACTATGGGTTGCATCAAATTAGGTATTATAGCCCGTCAGTCATTATTTGAAGCAATTATTGGTACCCAGCTTTTTGGTTCAAGTAGCGAACAGCAATCTATCCATGGAGGATTTGCATGGGCAAGTCTCTCAAAAACAAAATAATTGTGGCAATTGCACTATTAATTTTCGTGCCCCCCCCCTCATATTGTGCTAAATCTTTCCTATGTCCTGATACCGTTGTTTGAACTCATTGCATTTTCATATATTACTTTTGGTGCTTTTTTAGTGAGTTACCACACAGAAATCATACTATATTTTTTTCTCATGATTAAAAGAACTTTTAGAAAATACGTTTAGTATACAGAAATACCCTACAATGTGAAAAGGGCATTGGGTCCGATTTATTAAGCTACGAATGCCGCTGTTTACGCACGAGCCTTTAGGCTCGCCGGAAAAAAAAGTTAACCCTTTCGTGCCAGGGTTAACTTTTCTACATCGGAACAACTGTTCCGATGTAAACAAATTGAAATCGTGCACGTGATCACAAGATTTCAATGATGGGATTGCATCAGGGAGGCGTCCCTATGATGCTAGGCACGCCCTCCAGACCGCGATCCCATCAGGGAAGTGCCAGTTGCTTCAGAAAAGCCAAGCGGTTAGGACGTTGTATTTCGTCCTTCGGCGCTAAAGCCCAGCAAAATTTGGACGAAATACAACGTCCTAACAGCGTTAAAGGGTTAAGAAGAAGCGGTCTCGTCTGGCAACCTCTGGGGTGGCGGACAGCAATCATCCCGATCAGATACAATCAGAATTATTGACACTTACTGCTAGAATGTGCAGTGGCGGCATTGCACAAGCATTTCACTAGAAACACTTGTACAATGTTAAATGCTGACTGCGTATGCTGTCGGCATTTAGCGATGTCGGGCGGACGTGATCTGCTACATATTTGATACTTTTTACAGTGTGCACTGTAAACATCAGCCTATGAGTTGATATTTTCTAAAAATTCTGATACACATTTTGTGGACATTTTTTAGCATCTCTTTACAGTACTTTCACAAAATATCAAAATGTAGGATTTAAAGGCAATGTTTCCATTTTTAGCCTATCTTGCCGTTTATGCAGAAATCAATAATACACCTAAACATAAAAAATTTAGATCAATTTTGAAACTATGAAAGTTTTTATCTTGCAGATATATTTATGTATAATACTAACCCTGTCAAGAACAGCATAGTAAACATAGGGGTCGATTACAATCTATCTGCATAGGCTTTTGCAGCTCATTTTTTGGAGGAAAAGGTCACTTTTCAATTCAATGCAATTACAAAAGTGCCTGTTTGGCTATTTCCAGTATCCGCGATAGGGCCAGATTACGAGTGTTGTGTGTGAGTGATGTCGTGTTTATTGCGGCCAAAAAATATTGAAAAAATTTCAATAAAAAGTTATAAGAGCTCAAAGATATGAGGGCTCAGGTGGAAAAAAGGCCTGCAAATGGCTTTAACATAGAGAGAGACACAAATACATGGCTAAATATGTATATGTATGTATATATATACAGTATGTGTGTGTGCAGATATGTTTATGTATTTATATGTGTATATATGTGTCTACAGTCATATATACACATATAAATACATATCTACACATATACACACACACATATATATGTGCATTGGAGCCCTTTGCAGTTAAGTAGCTGAAAACATGTGAAAATCATATTTATGCAATATTCATATTTTAATAAAGTTTTTAACTGTGTGCTTAGTGTAAATATTTCACATTCCAATGTTCTTCATATAGGGGAATATGTTCTAAGTATTTTAAATAGATATTCCTATATATACCTGTATATATCTATACATATAACAATATATATATATATATATATATATATATATATATATATACACACACATATATATGTATGTTTAGAGTGAGAGGGTGGGGGTAGGGCAGAGTATATTATAACAAGAGATTCAGTGGTTAAGGGCAGGTGGCCCAATTTGAGTTTTATAATCTCCTAACCACAGAGATCTCCTGCCACAGATTTAAAGTTAAGGACAGAATACAACTAATAAATAATTGTAAATAGGCTTACAAGTAGAAGTAGGTAACTTAAATCTGTGAGGAAAATTTCCACCAATGCCCTAACTGAATCAAGGCTAAGTAGTTTTAATTTAGAAAAAAATGTTTCTTCATTCACACACTAAAGTTTATTAATTTCCCATAGAAAAAATCATTTTTTCAAATGGAGTTAATGATTTTTTCTATGGGAAATTAATAAACTTTAGTGTGTGAATGAAGAAACATTTTTTTCTAAATTAAAACTACTTAGCCTTGATTCAGTTAGGGCATTGGTGGAAATTTTCCTCACAGATTTAAGTTACCTACTTCTACTTGTAAGCCTATTTACAATTATTTATTAGATATATATGTATGTATTTATGAATAAATATAACATAGTCTTCTACGTTAAGAACATTGTAATGTGAAATATTCATATTTCATGTTGAGTTAGTGCACTTGAGAAAATGCAAAAATACCACTCCACTCGTAATCTAGACCATACTATTTGCAGATCTTTGCTAAAAGCCCTATTTTTACTATTGGGACAAAAATCTCAGCAATAACATACTATAATCAAGAGACTTTTCAACATCTTGTCACAACCAGTTTTGACTTTTAAAATTTGACAACTCAAGACTCTTGATAAAGCTCCGGAAAGGCATTTGGACATTTTTGCACCTATTCCAAGGCTACATGGAAACAGTCTATTATCTTATTCATGTGCTAGACACTCTGAAATGGCCACAGGAGACATTTTAGAGGTGTATTAGCATACATGGTATCAATTCATTAAATCTCTATTCATCACTAGTTAATAGGCCGGACATACATTTACATATATATAGACTCATATACATATTGTTATGTGTTGAGTACATGATATCTTGTACAGCTAAGGGGATTTGCAGGAAATATCACATCAGGAAAACAAGTGCTGTGCAGCAATCTCTTTCTGTTAATGCTTGATTCTTTTTTTTTTCTTCTCTTTTTTTATCTTCATGATATTAATACTTTTACATGACCATACATTATACTCCTGTAACATAAATCTTAGAACAAATAATACAATATGACTTCTGCCCACAATGTGGGCCACTAGATCGAGATACAATCCATAAGATAAACCATAGTATCATGAAACATCATGATAAACCCCAAAATCGCTTTTTATCAAATTTCTCATAAAAGGTCTAATATCATTCCCATCAATAATCTTCATCATGAATATTTGAAACGTATATAAACATGATTCCTTTCTCATGTTTATTTTAAATTCTCACATCAATACTAAGGGGTCTATTTATGTAGGTGGAGACAGACATGATCCACTATAGCGATCATGTCCGCCGGCCGCCACACATCGATAAATGCAGACAGCACACGCTGTTGGCATTTATCATTGCACCAGCAGTTCTTGTGAACTGCTGGTGCAATACCGCCCCCTGCAGATTCACGGCCAATCGGCCACTAGCAGGGGGTGTCAATCAACTCGATCGTATTCGATCGGGCTGATTGCTGTCCGCCTCCTCAGAGGTGGCGGACGAGTTAAGGAGCAGTGGTCTTAGGACCGCTGTTTCTTAACTTCCGCTTCAGTCGGAATTGAAGCGGAGAGGGTCGGAAGGAGCATCTGTTGCTTCATGAATCGACCCCTAAGCATTCAATTCCTTGTTTTAAGTAAGACTGATAATCATGCAGTAAAAGGGTATGAGAAGACTGCAAGGGAGGGAGAGAGTGAGGCGAAAAAAAAGCTTTTAAACCAAGGTTTTCACCCTAGTCGACCAGCATCTTGGGAATCTACTTCTTTCAATATTGTAAATCATTACCTCAGAGTTTCTAAAGAGTCTCTTGTGGTAATGACAATATCATATTCTGCCATTTAAAAAAAAAAAAAACAACACGCTCTACTTGCTTATTGTTGAAATATTTATCTAAAATTATCTGGAGATGTATCATCTTTAGAAAGTCAGTAAATTTCGGGCCCTGTTTACCCTTCCAATTTTTAAATATCATATTTAGTCCCACTAAGATCAGGGTATTTATTAGTCTATAATTGAGATATCTAGTCGAGAAATCCTTAAGAAAGAAGATATACACTGTTAAAAATACGACTTTAAATTTTAAAAACCGATTTAACCAAAAATTAATCTTGCTCCAAAACTGAAAAATCTTTGCGCAATACCAAAAACAATGTAATAACTCAGCTTGTTCAGCGCCACATTTCATACATATTTTCCTTTTATTATACCATTTGCTCAGTCTGGCCCAGATAACAAGTTGAGTGGTAAATCTGTTGTACACACACCGCGCGCAATGTGGCTTTAACGCAAATTCCATTGCGCCGCCATTACAAGTTTTGATAAAACTTTCCTTTCACATGTGTTATGTTGCAGTATCCTGCATACCGCACACAAACAAAGTTCCATGCGCAAAAAAAAAAACATTGCCATTGCATGTTCGCATTCCCCATTGAAGTCTATGGAGAAAAGAAAGTTATCAAAAACCCTAACATGCTGACATAAGCCCCTAGTCTAATAACTCCTAAAACACCGTCCCCATACATCGCCAACACTAAATAAAGTTATTAACCCCTAAACCACCATCCCCCACATCACAACTACCTAAATTAAACTATTAACCCCTAAACCTAACACCCCAAAAAGGACATTTGGATGGGCATTGCCCTTAAAAGGCATTCAGCTCTTTTTCAGCCCCCCCGCTAAAAAAATCCCTACCCTTAAAAAAAACACACCAAAAAAGCAAAAAACACTAATCCCCAAATTGGTATTCCCAATGATGAAGGTCGCCGACAAATTCAAATCAACCAATAGGATAATACAAGGGTACCCAAATATAAAAGGGGTACCTTGCATTCAATCTTCAGTGTGTGGCTGGAGACCGCATGAAGAGGAGCTCTGTGTCGATGCTCTGAAGAGGAAGACCGACATCGCCAATGACTTTGCAAAGGACTTTGCCCTTGCCACCGGGATGAAGGTAGAAGATGGACCGCGGCCTGGATGAAGATTGGAGAAGATGCTCCATTGATAGATAAAGATGTTTCGCTGCTGGGTTGAAGATGGATCGCTGCACTTCATGATTGGTGTGCACCAATTTGTGCACCAATTTGGGGATTAGTGTTAGTTTGTTTTTTGGGGTGGTGAATGTCCTTTTCAGGGCAATAGTTAGATTAGGTTTTTTATTTTGGGGGGTTGGGGGGGGGGGCGGTTGTAATGTTAGGGGGTAATTGGTGGGTTTTTAATAGAGCTGTTAGCTTTGGGGCAATGCCCTGCAAAAGACCCTTTCAAGGGCTATTGGTAGTTTATTTTTAGATTAGGGGGTTTTATTTTTGGTGGTGTTTTGGGGTTATTAGAATTGGCATCATTTTTATTATTTTGGATAATTCTGTGGTTATTTTTTGTAATGGTAGCTTTTTTAATTTTTTTACTTTTTGCAACGGTAGCTTTTTTTGTAATGTTAGGTTTTATTATTTTTAGTAATGTTAAGTTGTTTTTTTTTGGTAATGTAGCTTTTGTATTATTTATAAGTAATGTTAGGTTTGTTTTTAGTTTAAGCTTAGGTTTTAATTTTGTTTCACATGTAAGTTTTTATTTATTTTAAGGTAGTTAGTAAATTTTAACTTTAATTTAGGTGTATTTTAATTTTGTTAAAGTTAGGGGGTTAATAGTTTAATTTAGGTATTGTCACATTCCATGTATACCCCTTTTAGGGGCGTCTCCAAAAGCTAACACTTTTGCCCTATAAAGGAGCAGTTAACCTTCAATACCTTGCTTGGTATTGAAGTTATACATGCTTCCTCTCCCAGCCGATCCAGGATCTCCTGAACGTCGTCTTCCTTCTGTGTGCTCCTCTCAGCTACGGCTGCTCGTCTCACGCTGAATCTGTGACGTCATCCGACTTCCGGTTTCACGGACCTGAACGCTGTGTCTCCTCTGCGTTCCATGCTGCAGCTCTGAACGCTGCTCTCCCATATCCTAGCTGCCTGCAGTCCAGCTCACTGAATCACCACTGATTACAGCCTATTTTTGACCCTCCGGAGGTGAATCTTAACTGGACTTTAATTCTTCCATATATATATATCCACTTTGCTCTGATTGTGTCATAGCCTGTTATTAATTTATATGTGCATGCATGTTTATTACAACTGCAGTTTATAGAGTTCCTTGACAGCTTCATTCAATTGCTTATTTAATTGGGAACCACAATCTCACTCAGCTTGATTGTTCAAGATAGCAGGAAATCTTATATTAAAACCCACTCACCCAGATTATATGTGAGTTTTCATAGATCAAATCTCACTATAATCTATGTGAGACACACTCTAACTTATAGATCTGTTATTATGTATGACACTTATAGCTATTCACTAACTTTAAATTATGTGTATTACAGGTATTTGCGTGGTGGTGGGATGCAGTTTAGGGGTTATTAGCTTTATTTAGTGTTGGCGATGTGGGGGGACTGTGACATAGGGGATAACAGCTTTATTTTTTAGTTGCAGTGCGGGGGAAGGTGGTTTAGGGGTTATTAGCTTTATTTAGTGTTGTTGATGTGTGGGGACGGCGCTTTAGCCGTTAACAGCTTTATTTATTAGTTGCGTTGTGGGGGGATGGCGGTTTAGGGGTTATTAGTTTTATTTAGTATTGGCGATGTGGGAGGCGGCACTTTAGGGGTAATAGCTTTATTTAGTGTTGGCGATGTGGGTGGATGGCGGTTTAGGGGTTAACAGCTTTATTTATTAGTTGTGATGCGGGGGTGACAGTTTAGGGTTTAATATGTTTATCAGTTATGATGCTAGGGATGGCGGTTTAGGGGTTAATAGTGTAGTTTATGGGTGTTAGTGTACTTTGTAACATATTTTTGAAGTGTTTTGTGAAACTTTTTTGTTTCACAAAACAAATAACTACAGGTCTTTAAGTGCATAATGGATCATTGCGGTAAAGGCCATAACAATCGCGGCAAAGCCATACCGCGCAAATTGTAATATCAAGTAGGTAACTATTCCGCACACAAAGACCATATCGCACCATACCGCCACGCTGTTGATGTCCAAGTTTTTTCCACTAAACGAAAGCTCTTTATAATCCATTCTCTAGTTGTATCCACTATCTTGATATGCCATGTTTGCAATACATGTTCTATGTGGTTATCCCCATAATGTCCATTAAGAGTTTTGTATTATATATATATATATATATATATATATATTATTGAGAAATTCCCCCCGCTAGCATATATCATAATAATGAAACCTAACTTTCACAGTGACCAATTATGGGTTGTCTTTCTACTCAAAGCATTGATCAAATGTCTAGCTTTTAGATAAGCATAGAAATTAGTTTTAGACAAGTCAAATTCTTCCATCACTTCACTACATAATTTGAGTGACATGATGCCATCTTTACATAATTGATTTAATATCTTGAGCACTTTACTCGCCTATAGGTTAAAAATCACCTTGGCAAGTCTCGGGAAGTCAAGATTACCAAGGAAATTAAGAAATTCTGATTTTTGGTAATATATCTGTAATTTGTAGCAGATTTTTTGCCAAACTGAAATAATGCATCTTAAAGTCTGCATTTGGGTTATATTGCTGGGTAATTTACAACAGGGATAATTCTACAATGCTTTCAATGAGAATGGATACATTAGTTAAATCTCCATTTCAAAAAAGGACACATATTCACTCTCTAGCATCCAATCTAATGTAAACTTGCCAAGAGTGGCTAAATTGTAAAATGTAATGTTAGGGAAAACTAAGCCCCCATTCATTTTATGATATGCTAATTTCTTAATTGCCAACCGTACTTTTTCCCCCAGCCATATAAAATTAGAACAGATTTTATGAAAGAAAGAAACATCTCGATTGGTGATGAATAGCGGCATATTCTGTAACAGATATAATAATTTGGGAAACAAAATAGTCTTAATCAACATAATTCTAGCCGATAACGATATCGGTAGATGTATCCACTTGTCTAACTTCCTTTTACATTCCATGAAAAAATTAAGAAAGTTTAATCCATACTATAATAATGGATTCTTACTTAATGCCAAGATATTTTATATGAGATACTTCTTTGAAGGGATGTTGTATCACTAATAGAGGGGGTTTAGTAATCCATAGAAGTTTGGATTTTTCGATATTCTTTTTTTTTTTTTTAATAAAGGTGTGATTAATTTAGAATTTAAATTCTCTGTCTGGTTCCTGGTAACTTGACACACTGCTACTTAAACATCTGAATGTCATTTGTATTAGACATGTGCATGGCTAAAAAATTTGGTTCGGATCGATTCAGAATTTTTCGAAGTTCGGTTCGGATCGATTCGAATTCGGAAAATTTTGAATCGATTAGTTTCGGATTAGTTTCGGATTCATTCGGATTAGAAGAAATTCATCTGGATTCGGTTCGATTCGGAAATTCGGAATTTCGGTAAGTGTTAGGTGGGATTAGACTAGTATTATGTACTGTATATTAGGTGTAACCCATAGCAGAGTGATATAACCTAATATACTGTACAATACTAGTGTAATCCATGGCCATCCGAATTTACAGAATAAATCCGAAGTAATTCGGATTTATTCGCGAAATTCGGCAGTATTTTAATTCGGAAATTCGGTTCGATCCGAATTTTCCGAATTTCCGAATCGAACCGAACCGAATTGCACATATCTAATTTGTATCTTGGTATGATGTGCATACTGAATATAACTGCTCAATCAATATATTTGCACTTTTAATATTTGACAAGTATTGTTTTAAACAATATTTATATTTATTGTTTGGATTTGCACCATTTCCAGTTTGCTATAAAAACAAAATGGACACTATAAGCTTGTATTAGAAAAATGTATGATGTCTTCTTATACTGAAAATATAAAGTGTGATCCTGCTCCCTCACAATATACTATTTGAATAAAAGAAGTTCACATGAGGTCACACCTTCATGACCGGGTTGTTATAGGGGATGCAGCTTCATTAACACACAGGGGCCAATTTACCAACCCCCGTATCGGCCCCAATATAACTGTTTCCACGCAAGACTTCAGGCTCGCTGGAAACAGGAGTTAAGAAGCAGTGGTCTTAAGACCACTGCTCCTTAACTTTTCCGCTGCCTCCGAGGCTGCGGACATCAATCCATCCAATTGAATACAAGCGGGTTGATTGACACCCCCTGCAGGGGGCGGCATTGCACAAGCAGTTCCCCAGAACTGCTTGTGCAATGATAAATGCCGACAGCATATGCTGGGTGGACATGATTCGCTATAGTGAATCATGTCCGCCTAGGTGTATGATAAATCTACCCCTAAGTGCAAAGACGTTCACGACAGTGAGTTTTAAAGTGATTGCACCTAGATTATTGAACTGATGTTCAAGAAGGCACAATCCTGTTTAGGAGTTCAATAAGGTAGCTTCGTGGTATTATCCTACACTTTTTTTTATTTTATAATTGCCACAATACCCCTGTAAAAACCTCTGATACCAGAGGGACACAGTATCCGGCAAGTTTGAGGGTTACCAGTAGCAGGAGGACAAAAAACACTTAACAGCTCATTGGCCTGGGGTACCTGCATACCGTGCTCACTCAGGACAGCACTACCGGAGGGTCAGGGCTCCGCTCCGGTGGTGTACTAAAGTTGTCAGCTTATATCTTTGACCCACTTTCAGGCTCCAGACTGAGGGCTACAGTACACAGCAAAATTTTACGGCATACAGAAGGCCACAACGCACCTTCCAGTTAGCCGCCATCAGAGGGGTAAGATCTACCTTGCACACCCATTGTTGCCCTCACGCACACTGAGATAGTGGCCCCACAGACAAATAAACAGCTCCGGAGCGGTCAGACAATACAGGGCTCAGGTTTGCAGGGCCAAGCTTGATATACGCAGCGGAGGTTAATGGGCGATACCGCCATCTTGGCTGCTCAAACTACGCAGTGAGAAACTTCACGAAAGCAGGGGAAGAGCTTCCATACATAACTGCCATACCTCTTTAAGACAACAGGTATCTTTAAGCCGGTAGACCATAGGATCGGCAAGGCAGTGAGGGCTATACATCGGGCTCCTTTACACTTTAAAGCCTAAGACCACTGACGATAACCTGCACAAGGGCTGCAGTAAAGAATAGAGTACACTATAACCTCAATCTGATAGGCGGGAAAGGGCGCCATTTCTGCTGATAAGTATTGTGGATAACAGCTCAGCAGTACGCACAAACAAGGGCTTGAAACTTGATTTATAAGAGGTCACAGACTTCATGATGAAATTCATGTTAAAGGGACACTGATTTAAGTTAAGGTTTCCTTTTTAGACCTTTATAAAATCTGATACAGAGGCCCCAACCTAGACGGTTTAGCTTTGCAGCAGCAGTATAGGATTGCTTGGGAACCTCATTTAAAGGTCTGTAAGTCATCAGACGAAGGAAACCACAGGCTTACCCTGGTAGTCATCATAATTCAATTTTAGATCTTTCTTTTTCTCCTGGTCTCACACTTTTCTACTAAGGATTAAGAATGGAACTTCTGATTGCATAGGGGGAAACTGGATGACAGGCCTTTCTGTCTTAAACACACATGTAATCATCATTGTATGATATATACCTAGCATGAACATTCAGCATTAAGCATCTCCCCCAAGCCTTACCCTAGATCCTGAGCTGCACTCCAGAATGCCAAGAAGCATACCCCAGTATAGTGCTAACTTAACAAGTTCACTAACAGCTTTCCCTCTATGTATTGTAAGATCAGCCATCATTAAAAATAAAACTCAAACTGTAAAGGAATGCTTATCAAAATCCGAAACAAAACAAAAGGGACAAGTTAAAAGTGGCCCACTCACTATGGCCAGCCCCTCAGCTAGCTCACCTGAAGAGCTCAGAAATGCAAATTTGAATAGTCCTAATAAGGATCTTCTGATTTCAATTAAATCTATATTTCAGGAGGAATTTAAATTTGTCTTATCAGAGCTACGGCAGGACATCAGAGAAATAGGAGAAAAAACGGCTGAAATAGAAGAGAAATTGGACAATGTAGTTGAAGAAATACCCCAACTCGGAAATTCGATTCAAGACAATACAGCATATATCAGCAAGTTAGAGGACCAGATTGAGGACCTTGAAAATAGATTGCGCAGATCCAACCTGCGCATAAGAAACCTCCCAAAATCCTATAAAAACCTTGAAGAAACCATTTCTGACCTCTTTCACCAATTGGTCCCAGAAATTGAGCCTATTCTATTACTAATGGACTGGGTCACAAGACCGCAGCAAAATTCCAATAGAGATATCATCACTTAGCTTCACTATTATAACGTGAAAGAACTGATACTGAAAGCCGCTAGGTCTAAGCATAACATAGAATATGAAGGCCACATCGTCCAAATATATACAGATCTTGCCCCAATCACGCTACGAAAAAGAAGGGACATGAGACCAATCACGACAGCTCTTACTAAAGCTCATATTAAATATAGATGGAATTTTCCTTTCAAGTTATCCTTTACTCACCTGAACAACACCTATGCCTGCTCCATGGTGGACGAAGGTATGGCACTACTGGATCGTCTCCAGATCCCTACAGAGGTGCCTGTCACACCTTCTACTTCAACCCCCTAGAGGAAAACCTTCCAGAAAGAATGGATTCCAGTCAGGAAAACTAACGGCTAGATTACGAGTTGTGCATTATGCAGGTCCTAACGCTGCTTTTTCACTACTGCTGCTATTAAGAGTCTTGAAGGTTTAGGGTCACCGCACACTTCTTTGGCCTTACCGCAAAACGACTTACGTAAACTTCGTAAAGTCTTTTTTCTATGGGACTTCCATAGTGCCGGTATTACAAGTCTGTCCTGGGAGGCCAAAAAGTGAGCGGTACACCCTACCCTGTCAAGAGTCCTAACGCATTTAAAAGTCAGTAGTTAAGAGTTTTATGGTACAACGCCATACATAAAACTCATAACTAAAGTGCTAAAAAGTACACTAACACCCATAAACTACCTGTTAACCCCTAAACCGAGGACCTCCTGCATTGCAAACACTAAAATCAAATTTTTAACCCCTAATCTGCCGCTCCAGACACCGCTGCCACCTACATTATATTTATGAACCACTAATCTGCTGCCCCCAACATCGCCGCCACCTGCCCCCAATGTCGCCACAACCTACCTACACTTATTAACCCCTAATCTGCCGCCCCCAACGTCGCCGCCACTATAATAAACATATTAACCACTAAACTGCCGCACTCCCGCCTCGCAAACATTAGTTAAATATTATTAACCCCTAATCTGCGGTCCCTAACATCGCCGCCACCTACCTACACTTATTAACCCCTAATCTGCCGCCCCCAAAGTCGCCGCCACTATACTAAATGTATTAACCCCTAAACCTAAGTCTAACCCTAACAACCCCTAACTTAAATATAATTAAAATAAATCTAAATAAAAATTCCTATCATTACCTAAATAATTCCTATTTAAAAAACTAAATACTTACCTATAAAATAAACCCTAAGCTAGCTACAATATAACTAATAGTTACATTGTAGCTATCTTAGGGTTTATTTTTATTTTACAGGCAAGTTTGTATTTATTTTAACTAGGTGAAATAGTTATTAAATAGTTATTAACTTTTTAATAACTACCTAGGTAAAATAAATACAAAAGTACCTGTAAAATAAAACCTAACCTAAGTTAAAATAACACCTAACAATACACTATAATTAAATAAATTTACTAAATGAAATACAATTACGTAAATTAAATTAAATTAACTAAAGTACAAAACTCCCCCCACTAAATTACAGAAAATAATAAACAAATTACAGATATTTAAACTAATTACACCTAATCTAATAGCCCTATCAAAATAAAAAAAAAATAAAAAAACAACATAAAAAAAAACCCTAGCCTAAACAAAACTACCAATAGCCCTTAATAGGGCCTTTTGTGGGGCATTGCCCCAAAGTAATCAGCTCTTTTACCTGTAAAAAAAATGCAAACAACCCCCCCAACAGTAAAACCCACCACCCACACAAACAACCCCCCAAATAAAATACTATCTAAAAAAAACCTAAGCTCCCCATTGCCCTGAAAAGGGCATTTGGATGGTCATTGCTCTTAAAAGGGCAGTTAGCTCTTTTGCAGGCCCAAACCCTAACCTAAAAATAAAACCCACCCAATACAACCTTAAAAAAACCTAATACTAACCCCCTGAAGATCAACTTACAGTTCTGAAGACCGGACATCCGTCCTCAAGGAAACGGCAGAAGTCTTCATCCAAGCCGGGCGAAGTGGTCCTCCAGACAGGCAGAAGTCTTCATCCAGACGGCATCTTCTATCTTCATTCATCCGACGTGGAGCGGGTCCATCTTCAAGACATCCGACGCGGAGCATCCTCTTTATCCGACGACTACCCGACGAATGAAGGTTCCTTTAAGTGACTTTATCCAAGATGGCGTCCCTTAGATTCCGATTGGCTGGTAGAATTCTATTAGCCAATCGGAATTAAAGTAGAAAAAATCCTATTGGCTGATGTTTATTATATTCTGTAATTTAGTGGGGTTTTTTGTACTTTAGCTAATTTAATTTAATTTAGGTAATTGTATTTAATTTAGTAAATGTATTTAATTATAGTGTGGTGTTATTGTAACTTAGGTTAGGTTTTATTTTACAGGTACTTTTGTATTTATTTTAGCTCGGTAGTTATTAAATAGTTAATAACTATTTAATAACTATTGTACCTAGTTAAAATAAATACAAACTTGCCTGTAAAATAAAAATAAACCCTAAGCTAGATACAATGTAACTATTAGTTATATTGTAGCTAGCTTAGGGTTTATTTTATAGATTAGGGTTAGGGTTAGACTTGGGTTTAGGGGTTAATAAATTTATTATAGTGGCGGCAACGTTGGGGGCGGCAGATTAGGGGTTAATAATTGTAGATAGGTGGCGGCGACATTGTGAGCGGAAGATTAGGGGTTAATAAATATAATGCAGGTGTCTGCGATGTCGGGGGCGGCAGATTAGGGGTTAATAAGTGTAAGATTAGGGGTGTTTAGACTCGGGGTTCATGTTAGGGTGTTAGGTGTAGACATAAATTTTATTTCCCCATAGGAATCAATAGGGCTGTGTTAGTGAGTTTTACGCTGCTTTTTTGCAGGTGCTAGACTTTTTCTCAGCCGGCTCTCCCTGTTGATTCCTATGGGGAAATCGTGCACAAGCACGTACGACCAGCTCACCGCTGACTTAAGCAGCGCTGGTATTGGAGTGCGGTAATGAGCAAAACTTTGCTCAACGCTCACTTCTTGTCTTTTAACGACGGCTTTGTAAAAACCTGTAATACCAGCGCTGTAGGTAAGTGAGCGGTGAGAGAAAACTGCTCGTTAGCACCGCATAGCCTCTAACGCAAAGCTCGTAATCTAGCCGTAAGAAAGCAAAGAAGCAAAAAAACATTCCTGGTGCCTCCAGAGATACAGAATCCCCCAGTGAAGAATATTCCTCCCCAGTTTGAAGACATGGTTGAGTAATGTATTTAAGAGTTGTTGGGGTATACCCCTAGAGAAGTGGACTACCTCATAATAGCGGGGTAAACTCCCGACATTTATAGTTTCTGGTTTAAAGTTCTGGACTAATGTTATAACCTTTTCAGATTTTCTATTTGTTGCTGTAGTTCTGTTATTTTTAAGAATCCTCTTTAGCAACTTCAGGATCTCACCCTCCCCCCTTCACTCCCTCTCCCTTCCCTCCCCTACTGCCCCTTCCTCCTCCCCCCCTTCTTCCCCTCCTTAGCTTCATCTGCTAAGAATTGTTCATGCTGGAATCCGGATAGAGTGGGTCTGGTGCCTAATGTACTCCCCCAATATATCTACGTTGGAATTATTGACATTCCCATAGTTATTTGTTTATTTGTAATGTCAATTGTATGTACACAAAAAAAATCTGTTTATCACTGTTTAATCACTTGTTACATAACCAACAATGTTCTCCTTTTGTTCACAGTAAGAGTTCTCCTCCTAAGCAAAGCTTAAAGGTGCAAGTCATATACGGCTACAATGTTTCCTCACTGTTCTGTTTGGGTCCCGGCTCTCTCCTAGAATTGCAAGATGTGGAGGGAGGGGTTTCAATGCCTGGTCCCTTGCCCACCTCCAACAACAGGTACTGTTTTAGCAAGGTCATGTCTCCATGACACTATGTACATAAAAATTATTTCACACAACGTTAGAGGGCTTAATTCTGACATCAAGAGGAAAAAGGCCATCTCAGAATATAAAACGCTAAACGCACACATAGTAATGCTCCAAGAAACACATTTTAAGATATCCTTCACCCCGAGGTATTGGGATAAAAGATTTCCTACACAATACCATGCCATTGGCCCAAAAAAGAAATGTGGAGTCACTATATTGCTACACTCATCTTTGAATTTAAAATAGGAATCAGTGATAAGAGATAGGGAAGGTAGGTTTCTGATAATTCAGGGTTCTATACAAAACACTCCTGTCCTGTTGGCTAACGTTTACGCACCTAACAACCAACAAGCAGCTTTCGTCACAAGATTAAGTAAACAACTAACGTTGTGGAAAAGAAATAAAACCATTATAGGGGTAGACTTCAACACCACTATAGATAATAGAATGGATAGAACAGGGCAAGAAAAATTACAAACTATTACACCCAAATTGTCCAATAAAATCTGATTTCTCTTTAGATCATAATCTTATAGATAGCTAATGCTCGCTTAATAAAGATTACGTGATTATACATATTACTACCCAATGCATAGAACACATTCCAGAATCGACTACATATTTGCAAGTCAAATTCTTGTCCGACTGTTAACTAAGGCCACAATTGTGAACTGCTCCTGGTCAGACCACTCCATAGTGGAAATCACAATGACAGGTCTGATCAATCTGCTACGATCAAAGTTCTGGACTTTGAACACAAGTTTACTCCAGGATAATGTCTTCCTGGAAAACTTAAAACAAAAGGTTGCAGAATTTATAACTATTAACAAAAACACAACCTCCAATCCAATATATCAATGGAGAGCCTTAAAGGCTTATGTTAGGGGACTCCTGATGGCGGAATCTAGTAAACAATGCAAATTACGGGAAGCTAGATTGATAGAATTAAAATCAGAGATAAATTCACTGAGGTTACAGTCCATGCAAAACCCGAAACGGGTGGTGATAAAGCAACTAAAAACTAAAAATTATGAATTAGATAAACTCCTAAATAGGGAAGTGGTTAGGTCGATAAAAGCAATAGACACGCAATACTACATATACAGGAACAAACCAGATAGGATGCTCGCCAATAAAGTAAAAGAGACTGCAAATACAGATCTCAGACAATAAAACTAATAACGATCCTCTAGCAATCGCGAACCTGTTCGCGGATTATTATGACAAATTATACAAGTTACCAACAGCTAATAGGGGAGTGGACAAAACTAATGACCTGATAGCTTTTCTTGGTGACAGCGCCCTACCGACTATAACAGAAGAGGAACTACGATCACTAAATAACCCTATAACTCACGAAGAAATACTTACATGCATAAAAAATCTTAAGGGATCAAAAGCTCCTGGCCCGGATGGCTATTCTGGCCTCTTCTACAAATTGTTGCGACCCACTTTAGTACCGCAATTAGCCCTAGTGTTTATTTCCATGATGCAAGGCAAACAAGTACCCAAATAAATGCTGATGGCAAGAATTGCAGTGATCCCAAAACCTGGTAAAAACAAACAGCACTGCCAAAACTATAGGCCTATTTCCTTGATTAATCAAGATCTCAAACTATTCACCAAAATATTGGCAAACCGCTTAAATGCTCTTCTTACTAAACTAATTCACCCAGATCAGGTGGGGTTTATTATGAATAGGGAAGCTCCGGATAACACCCAATAAAGTTATAAACTTGATTAATATAGCCTCAGACGCTTTCTCTGTTCCTCTCTTTGGACGCAGAGAAGGTGTTTGACAGAATTAATTGGGACTTCATGTTTGCGGTGCTGAAGGGAGTTGGCATTGGTGGAGCTTTCTCTGATGCCATCAGAGCTATATACTCTTCCCCAACAGCTCGTGTTAAACTACCTGACTAATAATCCAGGCCAATATATATTAACAACGGCACACGTCAGGGCTGCCCGCTTTCATTGTTATTATTTGCATTAAGTATCTCTAGCGATTAAAGTTAGAGATAACCAAGATATATCGGGAATAAAGGTAGGACATTCGGAGCACAAAATTTCTTTATTTGCAGACACTCACTAAGCCTTTGCTTTCCCTTCCCCCACTTTACTCCCTGATACAGCACTTTGGGTCCCTTTCGGGGAATAATATTAATGATGATAAATGCAAGGCCTTAAGCATCGAATTACCACACCATACTAAAAAATTACTTGAACTCAACTTCTCATTTAAATGGCCAAAATATATATTAAATACTTGGGGATTAACCTTCCCATCAACATTATATTCTTTGTATCAGTCAAACTATATACCCATGTTCAAGACTATTAGAGATGTAATGGCCAAATGGAGGAAATTCAAAATATCCCTCATTGGGAGAATTATATCCACCAAAATGTCCCTGCTCCCCAAGCTGCTGTATCTCTTTAGATCCCTTCCTATTACTATTCCACATTCTGAGTTGCAAAAACTCCAAAATTAATATCTTAAAATTTATATGGCAGGGCAAAAGAGCTCGGATCAATAAAGGACTAAAGAAGAGAAGGAGGTGTCGGAGTTCAAAATGTAATTCCTTATTACTACTCAGCTCAAATAGCGCAAACTCTTAAGTGGTTTAAAATTAATAGCCCTTCACAATGTGTACACATTGAATCCAGTATCATGGAAACTGCACCGTTATCTAACATACTTTGGACCCCAGACACTCCTGCACCCCCCAGACTATGCAACTACATTGCAATCCAGCATACCTTACACCTATGGAAAAGGCTAAATTCTAAATTTCCCTTAATTCAAAAGAGATCTCGGATAACACCATTGGTGGCCCACACCTCCTCTATAGATAAAACTATACAGCAGAAATGGTCCAACAAAGGACTCTATAGGATAGCAGATGTTTACAAAGAGTGAAAATTGTTAACCTTTGAACAATATCAAGCATTAGACAGCGAGGACAAGAACATATGGTATCATTACCTACAATTAAAGTCTAGAGCACAGGAAATTATAGGTAGTGAGAAACTTCCCTCAAACACCACACTTGAAACACTATGGCCTCTAGTTATGAAGCTCTGTACGTACCTGCCTTCGTTGGCTCCAATACGCTCACCTAAGCTCGCCTCATATCGCCGCCGCGGACCTGAATACGCTCGCCAAAGTTATCAATAAATCTGTCAAAAAGCCGCGCACCAAGTACGGGGCAATGAGCAGCGGACTGTGATAGTTATCAATCATCAATCTCGCTACTCTTCGGCTTTTTTACAGCTTTATTGATACCCCTGTCACTAAGCACTCACACTATACTATACTGTTCTACCCCTTATACCGGTGCCCCCCGGAACTAAATAAAGTTATTAACCCCTAAACCGCCACTCCCGGACCCCGCCGCAACTATAATAAATATGTTAACCCCTAAACCGCCACTCCTTGACCCCGCCGCAACCATAATAAATATGTTAACCCCTAAACCGCCGCTATAGGATATATAAAATAGGATTAATTTAGTTAATAAGAGTAATATTATTTAGATTTATTTAAATAATATTTAAGTTAGGGGGGGTGTTAGGGTTAGTGTTAGACTTAGGTTTAGGGGTTAATAAAAAAAATTTAAAATGCATTTTTATTCGGTTTTAGAATAAGAGGTAACATTTGGGGACACGCAGGACCCCTGATCTAACATACACAAACAAAAGGATCGGACACGCAGGTCCGGTTGCAATAGCTGTTCAAACATTGATATATTGTAGATAAATTGCAGGGAAAGGTAGCACTTGGGGACACACAGGACCCCTGTTCAAACATACACAAACAAAAGGATCAGACACGCAGGTCCGATGGCAATAGCTGTTCAGACATTGATATATCATAAGTAAATTGCAGGGATATGTGGTGAAAATA
This sequence comes from Bombina bombina, assembly GCF_027579735.1. Lineage (NCBI taxonomy): Eukaryota > Metazoa > Chordata > Amphibia > Anura > Bombinatoridae > Bombina > Bombina bombina. The sequence goes on from NC_069500.1 coordinate 893,917,714, forward strand.
ATTCACCAAGGTGGAACCCTAGTGTGGGCTCTAGAAATAGGGGGGGTCTGCCAACGCCTTGAAATGTAGGTAACAAAAAATTCCAGGGACAAGTAAGATGCACATTGTATCTAGCACACACTGTACCTAGCCCTCAATGTGCCTAGCACCCACTGCACCTAGTCCTCATTACACCTAGCACACGCCATACCCAACACGCATTGTACCCAGCACACGCTGTACTTTGCACAAGCCATACCCAGCACACACAATTCCCAGCACACAATATACCTAGCACACACTGTACTTAGCACATATTGTACCTAACACACACTGTACACAGCACACTCTGTACCCAGCACACACTGAACCCGGGACACACTGAACCTGGCACTCCTTGTACCCAGCACGCACCGTACCTAGCACTCAATGTAACTAACACATACTGTATCCAGCACACGCTGTGCTTAGCACACATTGTACCTAGCACACATTATACCTAGCACACATTGTACCTAGCACACATTGCACCTAGCACACATTGCACCTAGCACACATTGCACCTAGCACACATTGCCCCTAGCACACATTGCCCCTAGCACACATTGCACCTAGCACACATTGCACCTAGCACACATTGTACCTAGCACACATTGCACCTAGCACACATTGCGCCTAGCACACATTGTACCTAGCACACATTGTACCTAGCACACATGGTACCTAGCACACATGGTACCTAGCACACATGGTACCTAGCACACATTGTACCTAGCACACATGGTACCTAGCACACATGGTACCTAGCAAACATGATACCTAGAACCCACTGTACCTAGCTCACACTGTACCTAGCACACGCCGTACCCGGCATCCACCTTGCCTAGCACACACAGTACCTAGCACACAATGAACCTAGCACACAATGTACCCAGCACTCATTGTATCTAACGCACACTGCATCTAGCACTCATTGTACCTAGAGCACGTTGTACCTAGCATACGCTGTATCCAGCACATATTTTACCTAGCGCACGTTGTACCTAGCTCACATGATACCTAGCACCCGCTGTACCTAGCTCACACTGTACCTAGCACACGCCGTACCCGGCACCCCCCGTTGCCTGGCACATGCAGTACCTAGCACACATTGAACCTAGCACACATTGAACCTAACACACGCTGTATCCAGAACACGCTGTGCCCAGCACACACTGTACCTAGCACACGCTGTACCTAGCGCACACTGTACCTAGCACACACTGTACCTAGCACACATTGTACCTAGCACACATTGCACCTAGCACACATTGTACCTAGCACACATTGTACCTAGCCCACTTTCATACCTCCCAACATTTCAAAATTAAAAAGAGGGACACCCCCCCCCCTCCGGCAAAAAAAATGAAATGTGGTGGGCGGGGCTTAAAAAAATCATAAGACCAAAGTAATAAAAATAAAATTCTAAATAAAGTCATATATTTTAATACACTTAGGCAGCAAATCAAACACAAGCTCAAACCACTGTTATGGCTATGTGAGCTATGTATTTAATTAGCCTTTGCAAAAACATTGCTAAATATTTTTATCTTAATTGCACATTTATTAATAAATTCTTTAAAACTACTCTCTGCATTCCCCATTAATATTCTAGATTCTGGCCTTTAAAATCAGCAAAAATACACAGTAGCACGCTACATAGCATACACTTATACATGCAGATACACACACACTACATAGCATACACTTATACATGCAGATACACACACACTACATAGCATACACTTATACATGCAGATACAGACACACACTACATAGCATACACTTATACATGCAGATACACACACACTACATAGCATACACTTATACATGCAGATACATACACACTACATAGCATACACTTATACATGCAGATACACACACACTACATAGCATACACTTACACATGCAGATACAAACACACTACATAGCATACACTTACACATGCAGATACACACACACTACATAGCATACACTTATACAGGCATACACTTATACAGGCATACACTTATACATGCAGATACACAGACACTACATAGCATACACTTATACATGCAGATACACACACACTACATAGCATACACTTATACATGCAGATACAAACACACTACATAGCATACACTTATACATGCAGATACACACACACTACATAGCATACACTTATACAGGCATACACTTATACAGGCATACACTTATACATGCAGATACACAGACACTACATAGCATACACTTATACATGCAGATACACACACACACACACACCCACATTACATAGCATACACTTATACATGCAGCATACACTTATACATGCAGATACACAGACACTACATAGTATACACTTATACATGCAGACACACACACATTACATAGCATACACTTACACATGCAGATACACACACACTTCATATCATACACTTATACATGCAGATACACACTTATACATGCAGATACACATACACACACTACATAGCTTACATTTATACATGCAGACACACACACACTACATAGCATAAACTTATACATACAGATACACACACACAGTTATGGACACAGATAGACACACACACTAAATCATATATGGGTATCTGTAATTCATTGTATGGGGTCCTGGGGTTGGCAAGCACATTAGCTGGCAGTCTGCGGCTGCCACTGTTCATTACACTGTTCGTTACCCTGGTATTAGCACTGCTCATTGTATAAAACTGAAGGCATGCTAGTATTATCACCAGGGGTTAGATATCATCATTACCAGAGGTAGGTTAGAGAGGCCACCATTACCCGTGGTCAGAGTGTATACAGCCTTCTTACTCCTGCTTAACCCACACACCATTCCTTTTCCACAGGGAATATAACAGGTATCTAACCCTGTGAGAGCAAAGCCAGCTGCTTCTGAGTATGGGCCCAATAGAATTAAAAAAAAAAAAAAAAAAAATTTTTTTTTTTTTTTTTAAATGCCTGGGGCAAATCGGGACAGATGGCTAGCAACTCGGGACAGAGGGACAGACCCCTAAAATCGGGACTGTCCCACGAAAATCAGGACAGTTGGGGGGTATGCACTTTGTACCTAGCCCACATTGCACCTAGCCCACATAGTACCTAGCACACATAGTACCTAGCACATATAGAACTTAGCACACATAGTACCTAGCACACATAGTACCTAGCTCACATAGTACCTAGCTCATATTGTACCTAGCACACGCCGTACCCGACACCCACCTTGCCTAGCACACGCAGTGCCTAGCACACATTGAGCCTAGCACACATTGTACCTAACGCACGCTGTATCCAGTACACGCTGTACCTAGCACACATTGTACCTAGCACACGTTGTACCTAGCACACATTGTACCTAGCACACATTGTACCTAGCACACATTGTACCTAGCACGCATTGTATCTAGCACACATTGTATCTAGCACACAGAGTACCTAGCACACAGAGTACCTAGCACACAGAGTACCTAGCACACATAGTACCAAGCACACATAGTACCTAGCTCACATTGTACCTAGCACACACCGTACCCGGCACCCCCCTTGCCTAGCACACGCAGTACCTAGCACACATTGAACCTAGCACACATTGTACCTAACGCACGCTGTATCCAGTACACGCTGTACCTAGCACACATTGTACCTAGCACCCATTGTACTTAGCACATACAGTACCTAGCACACATAGTACTCAGCGCTCATAGTACCTAGTTCACACTGTACCTAGCACACGCCGTACCCAGCACCCACCTTGCCCAGCACACGCAGTACCTAGCACACATTGAACCTAGCACACATTGTATCTAACACACACAGTGCCCAACACATACTGCACACATAGTTGTTCGGTTTTAGAATGAAATGTACCCAGCACACACAGTACCCAGCACACACAGCACCCAGCACACACAGTACCCAGCACTCACAGTATCCAGCACACACAGTACCCAGCACACACAGTACCCAGCACACACAGTACCCAGCACACATTGTACCTAGCACACATTGTACCTAGCACACATTGTACCTAGCACACATGGTACCTAGCACACATGGTACCTAGCACACATGGTACCTAGCACACATTGTACCTAGCACACATGGTACCTAGCACACATGGTACCTAGCACACATGATACCTAGAACCCACTGTACCTAGCTCACACTGTACCCGGCATCCACCTTGCCTAGCACACACAGTACCTAGCACACAGTGAACCTAGCACACAATGTACCCAGCACTCATTGTATCTAACGCACACTGCATCTAGCACTCATTGTACCTAGAGCACGTTGTACCTAGCATACGCTGTATCCAGCACATATTTTACCTAGCGCACGTTGTACCTAGCTCACATGATACCTAGCACCTGCTGTACCTAGCTCACACTGTACCTAGCACACGCCGTACCCGGCACCCCCCGTTGCCTGGCACATGCAGTACCTAGCACACATTGAACCTAGCACACATTGAACCTAACACACGCTGTATCCAGAACACGCTGTGCCCAGCACACACTGTACCTAGCACACGCTGTACCTAGCGCACACTGTACCTAGCACACATTGTACCTAGCACATATTGCACCTAGCACACATTGTACCTAGCACACATTGTACCTAGCCCACTTTGTACCTAGCCCACATTGCACCTAGCCCACATAGTACCTAGCACACATAGTACCTAGCACACATAGTACCTAGCACATATAGTACTTAGCACACATAGTACCTAGCACACATAGTACCTAGCTCACATAGTGCCTAGCACACGCAGTGCCTAGCACACATTGAGCCTAGCACACATTGTACCTAACGCACGCTGTATCCAGTACACGCTGTACCTAGCACACATTGTACCTAGCACACGTTGTACCTAGCACACATTGTACCTAGCACACATTGTACCTAGCACACATTGTACCTAGCACGCATTGTATCTAGCACACATTGTATCTAGCACACAGAGTACCTAGCACACAGAGTACCTAGCACACAGAGTACCTAGCACACAGAGTACCTAGCACACATAGTACCTAGCACACATAGTACCTAGCTCACATTGTACCTAGCACACACCGTACCCGGCACCCCCCTTGCTTAGCACACGCAGTACCTAGCACACATTGAACCTAGCACACATTGTACCTAACGCACGCTGTATCCAGTACACGTTGTACCTAGCACACATTGTACCTAGCACCCATTGTACTTAGCACATACAGTACCTAGCACACATAGTACTCAGCGCTCATAGTACCTAGTTCACACTGTACCTAGCACACGCCGTACCCAGCACCCACCTTGCCCAGCACACGCAGTACCTAGCACACATTGAACCTAGCACACATTGTATCTAACACACACAGTGCCCAACACATACTGCACACATAGTTGTTCGGTTTTAGAATGAAATGTACCCAGCACACACACTACCCAGCACACACAGTACCCAGCACACACAGCACCCAGCACACACAGTACCCAGCACTCACAGTATCCAGCACACACAGTACCCAGCACACACAGTACCCAGCACACACAGTACCCAGCACACATTGTACCTAGCACACATTGTACCTAGGACACATTGTACCTAGCTCACACTGTACCTAGCTCACACTGTACCTAGCACACGGTATACCAGGCACCCGCCTTGCCCGGTACACACCGTACCTAGCACACATTGAATCTAGCACACATTGAACCTAGCACACATTGAACCTAGCCCACATTGCACCTAGCCCACATTGCACCTAGCACACATTGCACCTAGCACACATTGCACCTAGCACACATTGCACTTAGCACACATTGCACCTAGCACACATTGCACCTAGCACACAATGCACCTAGCACACATTGTACCTAACACACATTGTACCTAGTGCACACTATACCTAGCGCACACTGTACCTAGCTCACACTGTACCTAGCGCACATTATACCTAGCGCACGTTGAACCTAACACTCATTGTACCTAGCACACATTGTACCTAGCACCCACTGTACCTGTCTCCCACCATGCCTAGTACACGCCGTGCCCGGCACCCGCCTTGCCTAACACACGCAGTACCTAGCACACATTGAACCCAGCACACATTGTACCTAGCACACATGATACCCAGAACACACCAACCTAGCACACACTGTACACATAGTATCCAGAACACACAGTACCCAGCACACACTGTACCCAGCACACACTGTACCTAGCACACATTGTACATAGAACACACTGAACCTAGCACACAGCACCTAGCCCACACAGCACCTAATATATATAGAACCAAACGCACACAATGCCTAACATATATAAAACCAAACGTTCACAGTACCTAGCACACACAGTACCTAGTAACAAACATCAACATTGGTGCTAGCAAATATTATGGAAAAGTCAAGTTGGCAGAATTCTTCTAATACCATAAACAAAATCTATGATGTTGTGCTAAGGATGAGCATGGCATATTCCTAAATTTAGTGACTGCTGGAAAAAAAAGAGAGTGCACCCATCTAATAATTCTATGCAAAATGTAAATACTTGAAAGAAAGAAAAACTTTTGCTTTATATCTTAAAGTGAAAACTGCATTAATACTTTTGGATGTAAAGTGAGAGCATAAATAGGTAAAAATGGTTATATTGGGTGAAGTGCACTAAAGGGGTATAGTTAATTTAATGAGTTATAGCTGGCAAGTTGAAATATATAGACCAGAACTACTCTAGGGGGATAACCAGTGAATATCTCTAATCTGGGTTAAGAAAGGGTATGGGAAGGGCATATATTTGTATAATAGGTAGAGCACATAAGGAGGAAAATCTGATTCCTACCTCTTTCTAATCACTGTGACATAAGAAACCAGGATTAGTATGCAATGTCATATTGTAATATATACTCTACCTACATCATAAACTACAGGTCGACTTAGGTACACTTTATAAATAAAAGGGCTATACTCTCTCCCCGGACCCTCTGAAACCCAAACACATTGTAAGACTGAGTGTCACTTGAGAATAAAATACCCACATGTACACTACACAACATATAGGTAGACTATAAAGCAGTAATACATAGATTGTTAGTGAAAAATCAGACCCGAAAAGGGAACAAGCCACTAAGCTTTCAACCCAACTACCCAGGGTATTGATCATTATACTGATGTGGAAAGCAAAAGGGTATCAGTGGAGTGTATACATAGCCAATACAAATAACCCAGCTCCAAGGAATTGCCATGGGCAGCCTATGTATATGAAAAAACAAATAACATGGAAAGATCAGTATTAAAACACAGAAGGGAGCACTATATAGATCTGAAAACCAAGTTTGCAGCTGTAAGTGTCACCATAGCTCAAGATGTAGAGATGCAGAATGAGCAAGTGGTAAGTGAAAGTGCCTTATTGACCACTAATGCTGTTCTATAATTATCAGGCAGAAAAAGTGTTCGTAAGCGTCCAACATATTACTCAGAAGGTAGCAGGCTGCATGTTGAGTGTTTTTTCAAAACAGAGCTCAATACTCCTTTATCTAGTGATCTGAATGATATGCCGTCTCAATATATGCCTAATCCGCCACACACTGCCATTGCACTCACATAGAGCCATGCTCATCTCGGTAATAGCGTGTAGTTGATAAAAAGTTCCCTGTACGACTCAGGCCCTGCTCCAGCTTGGCTGCAGCAGAATTACTCAGCAGTTCTTCCAGGTCTCCGCGTCTCTCCCACATGAGAAAAAAAAAAATGCCCCAGCCTCACAGGCACATAGCAGGAGCTTCTCACCGCTAATCTCCCATGCACCGGACAGTGCATTCCAAGATGGACGCCCCAGCAACAGGTACAATCTCCATCGTAGCAAGCCAGGGAAAAAGTAAGCACATCCACTGCTTGTAAGCTCGCCGTGATGAGCTGGGTGAGCTTCTTCACTGGGGCCACCGCAATAGAATTAGATGTCTGGCGGTATAGGTCCAAGTTCCAAGTGCTGGCTATCTATGGGTATCGACTCTTTTTTTTCCCCCAACCATTTATGAAGAGGCCAGGTCAGGTTGCCATCAGTATATCTGCTCCTGTAAGCTGCCAAGTATTTGCAAAGGTAGTCTACCCCGAAATACATAAATTACCCCATATTTGTGTTAGATAGATAAGCAAGTTGCTATATCTAACCAGGTTTTTGTAGATTATTAGCTGGAGCTCAGATCCTGGACGTCTGCTCTCTTTGCTGGCTAGCTCCGCCCCCCCGGGGTTAATAATATTATTATAGTGGCGGCGGTGTAGGGGGGGCAGGATAGAGGTTAATAAATTTATTATAGGTGGCGGTGGTATAGGGGGGCAGGATAGGGGTTAATAAATTTATTATAGGTGGCGGCGGTATAGGGGGGCAGGATAGGGGTTAATAGGTATTATGTAGGTGGCGGCGGGGTCCGGGAGCGGCGGTTTAGGGGTTCACATATTTATTATAGTTGCGGCGGGCTCCGGGAGCGGCGGTTTAGGGGTTAACATATTTATTATAGTTGTGGCGGGGTCCGGGAGCGGCGGTTTAGGGGTTAATATATTTATTATAGTTGCGGCGGGGTCCGGGAGCGGCGGTTTAGGGGGTAATAAATTTATTTAGTTGCGGCGGTGTAGGGGGGGGACAGATTAGGGGTGTTTAGACTCGGGGTACATGTTAGGGTGTTAGGTGCAGACATCTCCCATCGGAATCAATGGGATATTGGGCAGCAGCGAACATGAGCTTTCACTATGGTCAGACTCCCATTGATTCCTATGGGATCCGCCTCCTCCAGGGCGGCGGATTGAAATCCAGGTACGCTTGCCCGGAATAGTGGCGAGCGTACCTGGTAGTAGTTTGATAACTACCAAAAGTAGTCAGATTGTGCCAAACTTGCGTTCGGAACATCTGGAGTGATGTAAGCATCGATCTGTGTCGGACTTAGTCCGGTGGATCGAAGCTTACGTCACTATATTCTACTTTTGCCAATCAGTAGGGGTTGATAACTAAGGCGAATCAGCCTCACCACAAATACACTGCGGAATTCCAGCGTATTTGCGGTTGACGGCTTGATAACTAGAGGCCTATGTCTCTCTACTCACCATACTCGGGGAGCGATATCCATTTTATACATTGTATTTCAACCGGCCTCCAATGGCTAGCAAATCTCATCTTATGACAAAGAAGGAACGGGTCGACATAGGTAAAGCATGGCCAATTGAGACTTGGACTGAGAATCTGGCTAATGGTTTAACCTTTTCACAGAATGCAACACTTAGTGAAAATTTCATTAAGGTAGCTTTCAGATGGTACCTCTACCCAACAAGATCGGGAGGGGGGGGAATCGCTACCCCGAAACTGCTACAGAGGGTGCGATGAGAGTGTCACCTACCTACACATGTGGTGGGCGTGAGGAAAGGTCAGGGAAACCTGGGACCATACTTCTGATCTACTTTGTTTAATATATTCTAAAAGAGAATACAGTTGACAACAGAACAGGCATTGCTTCATTTCCCAATACCTGGGCTCACAAAGCAAAATAATAAATTGGTCATGCTGATATGCAAGATTGTTAGGTTAGGTACAGCCCAATTCTGGAAAAAAGAACCTCCAAGCTTTGAATTAATAAAACATAAGATCACCTATCACTACAACATGGCGAGTGCAGTCGCAGAATTCCTGAACAATAAAGAAAGCTTCCTACTGCAATGGGAACCGTATATTATGCATCACGAGGCTTCCCTGAGAAGAGGTGTTCAGACTACTGGGGTTGAGAGCTGGGGCCCTGGGATTAATATTGCGTAAACAAAAACAAATAATAATAAATAGGAGTGATATATGATGAGGAAATGTAGGAGAACCAAAATGTGATTTTACTCTGCATTGATGTTTTGTATTTAGCTACAGAGAACTTGTAGATATGTACTTGACTGTGATACGATGGAATGTTTGATTTATGTATAACTCGTTTACTTAAAAATTCAATAAAAACAATTTCAACATAAAACAATAAATATGTGTTTCTCACATTAGTCAAATAGGTCAAATAGGGTTATATATGGGCTGTTGTTCATTCCTGGTAGAGCCCTTCTCTTTCTGTATGCATTTGTATTATGACCCTGAGGAAGCCCCTAGGGGAAACAAGACGTTGATTCCTTGCCCAATGTGTTTTGAGGGCTATGGCTGCACCTCACTGACGAGGCCCATAAAAGGCCGAAACGATCATCTGGAGTTGCCATTTCCCTTGCTCAGAGGAGAATTGCCAGGTATTTCGGACTGGACTGACCTTATTAGGTGGGATCAGACTAATATACTTCAGGAAAGTTCTACTCTGTGAAAAGCACACTTGGGCTAAAAGAGGCTGCTCCTAGGTGGGTACTGTGACGGATATCCCGGCTACCCTGACTGGGTAGCTCCACCAAACGGGTCCTTCTTCCTCCCTGCCGACTGCAGCTATGTAGCTGGCAAGTGACCACAGCCTGTAGCCACCCCTGATGCCCGACAGCACCAGTACTCAGGGTCCCACCCTGTGGCAGACTCCAGCTACCCAGACTAGGTAGCTCTGCCAGAGTGTCCTTCCTCTGCCTGGAACAGGCTGCTATGTAGCCCAGGAAAATGATTTCTAAGTAGCCCAGGAAAGTGATTCTAGCAGGAGCCCACCTAAATGACTAGACAGACTAGCATTCAGGTGAAATAAGAACTGATTTTATTGTAAAACATGCACTCCTTTTATACACACAGCTCATCTTGATAACACAAAGGACAATCCCACAATTTTCCCGCCATTCCCGCCCCTCCAGACAGCCCGGCACCTCCATAGGAGCCACAGTCTCACATAATCCCAATACCTAGGGGTGGCGGTTTCAGGTGATCCCGGTGGAGCACTTACAGGGTGTCATTTTAAAGCTCTCTGTCCCCAGATGCCACAGTCCAAAAATCAGCCTGATTCGTTACTGGGGACTGCAGTTACAGTCCGTTGAAGTTATGGGGTTAGGGGTGTCCAAAACCCCCAGTTCACAAAGGAGCTCCCCTCTGATAATTGCCACAGCTCTTGTCCTCCCTAGGGGCTACCAATCCCCAAAAGAGCGGAGCTCTGGGGCAAAGGGCTGCTGGAGCGACCAGGGGTAAAGTTAGCGGGTGTCCTGCTGTCCTGTGGCCGACCGGGAGTTCCAGGAGCCCGGCTAGCCTGAGAGGAGTTAGGCGGGTGTCCGTTGTGAGGCGGCCGACCGGGAGTTCCAGAAGCCCGCCCAGCCTAGGAGGGTTTTCCTGGTCATACACCAGCTCTTCACAAAACAAGCAAACAAAAGCTTCCAGAGATTGTGGTTGCTCTGAGGAGCCCAAAACCACTGAGAAACAACAGGGGTGAGGTTGCAGGGAGGGGTTGGGGGTAGCCTTAGCTGTCTGGTATCCGTGACAGGTACTAGCCATAGAAAAATATACTGAGCTGTTGTTCTCTATGCATTTGTATTATGACCCTGGGGAAGTCTCCCTAAGGGTGATGGGGAACCATAAATTTCAAAGAACTCCAGCCACCAATTTCTTTAAAAGACCTTTATTCTTTTGTCTTGGGTCCCATTGATAATACAACGTTTCAAGCCTGCATTAGGCTCTTAGTCATGTACACTTTAGTTATACAGGTTTCTGCTACTTATACCTGCACCTGTTAATCATTCACCTGATGTTAATTAACCCATTCCATAAAGAACACAACTATTGCTATTGCAACAGTGACATCTTGTGGATGAAAAATATAGTACATCACTGCTTTTATTCTTAATATTTCCCAGGTGAGACTTGGCAAGTCTGTTGCTCCGTGCCCCACTGAAAGAAAATCTAGCGCCTAGATTTAGAGTTTTGCGGCCAAAGGGGTGCGTTAGCTACGCGTGCTTTTTTCTGGCCGCACCTTTTAAATACCGCTGGTATTTAGAGTTCACAGAATGGCTGCGTTAGGCTCCAAAAAAGGAGCGTATAGCATATTTACCGCAACTTCAACTCTCGATACCAGCGGTGCTTACGGACGCGGCCAGCTTAAAAAACGTGCTCGTGCACGATTCCCCCATAGAAAACAATGGGGCTGTTTGAGCTGAAAAAAAAACTAACACCTGCAAAAAAGCAGCGTTCAGCTCCTAACGCAGCCCCATTGTTTGCTATGCGGAAACACCTCCTAAGTCTGCACCTAACACCCTAACATGAACCCCGAGTCTAAACACCCCTAACCTTACACTTATTAACCCCTAATCTTCCGCCCCCGCTATCGCTGACCCCTGCATATTATTATTAACCCCTAATGTGCCGCTCCGTACACCGCTGCCACCTACATTATAGCTATGTACCCCTAATCTGCTGCGCCTAACACCGCCGACCCCTATATTATATTTATTAACCCCTAATATGCCCCCCTCAATGTCGCCTCCACCTGCCTACACTTATTAACCCCTAATCTGCCGAGCAGACCGCACCGCTACTATAATAAAGTTATTAACCCCTAATCCGCCTCACTCCCGCCTCAATAACCCTATAATAAATAGTATTAACCCCTAATCTGCCCTCCCTAACATCGCCGACACCTAACTTCAATTATTAACGCCTAATCTGCCGACCGAATCTCGCCGCTACTGTAATAAATGGATTAACCCCTAAAGCTAAGTCTAACCCTAACACTAACACCCCCCTAAATTAAATATAATTTAAATCTAACAAAATAAATTAACTCTTATTAAATAAATTATTCCTATTTAAAGCTAAATACTTACCTGTAAAATAAACCCTAATATAGCTACAATATAAATTATAATTATATTATAGCTAATTTAGGATTTATATTTATTTTACAGGTAACTTTGTATTTATTTTAACCAGGTACAATAGCTATTAAATAGTTAAGAACTATTTAATAGCTAAAATAGTTAAAATAATTACAAAATTACCTGTAAATAAATCCTAACCTAAGTTACAATTAAACCTAACACTACACGATCAATAAATTAATTAAATAAAATACCTACAATTATCTACAATTAAACCTAACACTACACTATCAATAAATTAATTAAATACAATATCTACAAATAAATACAATGAAATAAACTAACTAAAGTACAAAAAATAAAAAAGAACTAAGTTACAAAAAATAAAAAAATATTTACAAACATTAGAAAAATATTACAACAATTTTAAACTAATTACACCTACTCTAAGCCCCCTAATAAAATAACAAAGACCCCCAAAATAAAAAAATGCCCTACCCTATTCTAAATTAAAAAAGTTCAAAGCTCTTTTACCTTACCAGCCCTGAACAGGGCCCTTTGCGGGGCATGCCCCAAAGAATTCAGCTCTTTTGCCTGTATAAAAAACACATACAATACCCCCCCCCCCAACATTACAACCCACCACCCACATACCCCTAATCTAACCCAAACCCCCCTTAAATAAACCTAAAACTAAGCCCCTGAAGATCTTCCTACCTTATCTTCACCATGCCAGGTTCACCGATCGGTCCTCGGAAGTCTTGATCCAAGCCTCGGAAGTGTTGATCCAAGCCCAAGCGGGGGGCTGAAGAGTGACGTCCATCCTCGGGCTGAAGTCTGGATCCAAGCGGCGGCTGAAGAAATCCATCATCGGGCTGAAGTCTTGATCCAAGCGGGCGCTGAAGAAGTCCATCATCGGGATGAAGTCTTCTATGAAGCAGCATCTTCAATCTTCTTTCTTCCGGAGCCATCATCTTCCAGCCGACGCGGAACATCCTCTTCTACCGACGCCTCTTCTACCGATTCTATCAGCCAATCGGAATTAAGGTAGGAAAATTCTGATTGGCTGATGGAATCAGCCAATCAGATTCAAGTTCAATCCGATTGGCTGATCCGATCAGCCAATCAGATTGAGCTTGAATTCTATTGGCTGTTCCGATCAGCCAATAGAATGCAAGCTCAATCTGATTGGCTGATCGGATCAGCCAATCGGATTGAACTTGATTCTGATTGGCTGATTCCATCAGCCAATCAGAATTTTCCTACCTTAATTCCGATTGGCTGATAGAATCCTATCAGCCAATCGGAATTCGAGGGACACCATCTTGGATGACGTCCCTTAAAGGAACCTTCATTCTTCAGTTGGACGTCGGAAGGAGAAGATTGATCCGCGCTGGAGGTCTTCACGATGGAGCCGTTCCTCATCGGATGAAGATAGAAGATGCCGCTTGGATCAAGATGGTTGCCGGTCCGGATCGCCTCTTCTTCCCGGATAGGATGAAGACTTTGGAGCTTCTTCTGGACCTCTTCAGCCGCCGGATTATGGATCACCAGCCACCGCTTGGGCTTGGATGAAGATTTTGGAGCCAGGAATGATCGGTGTGATACCCGGCGAGGTGAAGATAAGGTAGGAAGATCTTCAGGGGCTTAGTGTTAGGTTTATTTAAGGGGGGTTTGGGTTAGATTAGCGGTATGTGGGTGGTGGGTTTTAATGTTGGGGGGGGGTATTGTATGTGTTTTTTTTACAGGCAAAAGAGCTGAATTCTTTGGGGCATGTCCCACAAAAGGTCCTTTTAAGGGCTGGTAAGGTAAAAGAGCTTTGAACTTTTTTAATTTAGAATAGGGTAGGGCATTTTTTTATTTTGGGGGGCTTTGTTATTTTATTAGGGGGCTTAGAGTAGGTGTAATTAGTTTAAAATTGTTGTAAGATTTTTCTTATGTTTGTAAATATTTTTTTATTTTTTGTAACTTAGTTCTTTTTTATTTTTTGTACTTTAGTTAGTTTATTTAAATGTATTTATTTGTAGGTATTGTATTTAATTAATTTATTGATAGTGTCGTGTTAGGTTTAATTGTAGGTAATTGGAGGTATTTTATTTAATTAATTTATTGATAGTGTAGTGTTAGGTTTAATTGTAACTTAGGTTAGGATTTATTTTACAGGTAATTTTGTAATTATTTTAACTAGGTAACTATTAAATAGTTATTAACTATTTAATAGCTATTGTACCTGGTTAAAATAATTACAAAGTTACCTGTAAAATAAATATAAATCCTAAAATAGCTACAATATAATTATAATTTATATTGTAGCTATATTAGGGTTTATTTTACAGGTAAATATTTAGCTTTAAATAGGAATAATTTATTTAATAATAGTTAATTTATTTTGTTAGATTTAAATTATATTTAAGTTAGGGGGGTGTTAGGGTTAGGGTTAGAATTAGCTTTAGGGGTTAAAAAATTTATTAGAATAGCGGTGAGCTCCGGTCAGCAGATTAGGGGTTAATGCTTGAAGTTAGGTGTCGGCGATGTTAGGGAGGGCAGATTAGGGGTTAATACTATTTATTATAGGGTTATTGAGGCGGGAGTGAGGCGGATTAGGGGTTAATAACTTTATTATAATAGCGGCGCGATCCGGTCGGCAGATTAGGGGTTCATAAGTGTAGGCAGGTGGAGGCAACGTTGAGGGGGGCAGATTAGGGGTTAATAAATATAATATAGGGGTCGGCGGTGTTAGGGGCAGCAAATTAGGGGTACATAAGTATAATGTAGCTTGCGGCGGCGTGCGGACGGCAGATTAGGGGTTAAAAAAATTTAATAGAGTGGCGGCGATGTGCGGGGACCTCGGTTTAGGGGTACATAGGTAGTTTATGGGTGTTAGTGTACTTTAGAGCACAGTAGTTAAGAGCTTTATAAACCGGCGTTAGCCCAGAATGCTCTTAACTACTGACTTTTTTCTGCGGCTGGAGTTTTGTCGTTAGATTTCTAGCGCTCACTTCAGCCACGACTCTAAATACCGGCGTTAGAAAGATCCCATTGAAAAGATAGGATACGCAATTGACGTAAGGGGATCTGCGGTATGGAAAAGTCGCGGCTGGAAAGTGAGCGTTAGACCCTTTAATGACTGACTCTAAATACCGGCGGTAGCCCAAAACCAGCGTTAGGAGCCTCTAACGCTGGTTTTGACGGCTACCGCCCAACTCTAAATCTAGCCGTAGGTGTGCTGTTTCCACTACTTTGATGGGGGAACCAGACATCGCCTAATGTACTTAAAGGGATATGACTGCACCTCATTGACGAGGCCCAAAGAAGGCCGAAACGATCATCTGAGGTTGTAATTTCTCTTGTTCAGAGGAGAATTGCCTGGTATTTTGTACTGTAGCTGGACTGACCTTACTAGGCAGGACCAGACTGCTCCTAGGTTGTAACTCACCATAGAATAAGCTACTGAGCTGTTGTTCATTCCCGGTAGAGCGCTTCTCTTTCTTTATGCATTTATATATGGGTTCCCCTATCTGAAACAGCTCTTTTTTATGCTAATCAACTGCATCTTAGGGATTCATCCAAAACCTCAGTTGAAAATACAGACTCCATTGCCTCAAATAAGGGGTTGCATATACTTCTATCTGATGCAGGGGCCAAGATAAGAGTGTCTTCCCGACTTAGTATCAGAGAGAAAGTGCTTCAACTCCATTCAACATTGTTTACCCTTAAAATGCTGGGAATGAGGAAAGACTGGAACATATAGAAATATTGTATGGTATAACTGCCTTACCACTTATTTTGTATTTCCTAGGATATGCTTATATTTGTATAATTTAGCTGTTAAAGGGGCAGTATGCACCATTTTTCATATAACTGCATATAATAGACACTACTATAAAGAAGAATATGCACAGATACTGATCTAAAAATACAGTATAGACCTTTTAAAAACTTACTTAGAAGCTCCTAGTTTAGCACTGTTAATGAGGTAGTCTGGGACACCCACTGAAAGAGGCTGGGTAAACAGTGCATATGAAAAGACAAATAACATAAACAGGAGCCTGTAGGTGTCTGTAAACACATGTATACATCTTGCACTGTGGGGCTTGGTTAGGAGTCTGAAAATCAGCACAATGTTCTTAAAAAATAAAAAACATTACCAGATATGCTATATAAATGGATAATCTACAAAACATCTATGCAAAGAAAAATCTAGTGTACAATGTCCCTTTAAATTGAAAAACTGTAGAAATTTAACGCTTGTGGGATACTCCCCTATCAGACCAAACTCGGCCAGTAGTCTTGTTATTCAGGCGTCAAGCCGGAATGATAGGGAATATCCCAGACCAGAGAAAGTTAGTGAGATGAGGAAGGCGGCACTCACCACAGGCAGGACAGTCCCCAGTGGCAACAGCAGAGCAGTCCAAGGATAAACCACTAGAATGGTCAGGCAAGCAGGGTTTGGCAACAGTAAAGCAGTCCAGCAGATTGAGGGTTAAGGCAGGTAGAGTAGTCAGACAGGCAGGTTCAGCAATAGTAATCAATCCAGCAGTTAAGGGTTAAGGCAAGAGGGTAGTCAGACAAGTAGGTTCAGCAACAGTAATCAATTCAGCAGTTTAAGGGTTAAGGCAGGTAGAGTAGTCTTACAGGCAGGTTCAGCAACAGTAATCAATCCTGCAGTTTAAGGTTTAAGGCAGGAGAGTAGGCAGGCAGGTTCAGTAACAGTATTTAGGCACTTAGAAAGAACTATCTGTCACACCCAGGAGTACACAAAGTAACACTTATACTTGGGCAGTGACAGATTGTTTGTGGAAAGTTTAAATAGGCGCAGGATTGGCGCCACTGAGGTCTGACCGGCATCAGGAGCGTGCAGCGATGACGTCAGCGCCACACGCATCTGAGGCGACACTGCCCCTGGCAATGAGCAGGGAAGGAGACCCCGTGCTCCTAGCAACAGCTAGAGTGGCGCGTCGTGACATAGCCCCCCTCTTAAGGGTTCCCTCCGGGAACCAGAGTCGGCCTCAAAGGATGAGCAGCATGGAATCTGGAGACCAGAGATGAAGCATGCACATCACGGGCAGGAAACCAGGAACGATCTGCCATGGAGTAACCCTTCCAATGAATCAGATACTGCAGTTGTCTGTGCCTGTATCTAGAGTCCAGGATCTTAGCTACCTCATATTCGGGGTCACCACGGACCAGGAGTGGAGGAGGAGCTCGGAGTCAGGTATATCTATTCTTGATATAAGGTTTAAGTAATGAGATGTAGAAGACTGGATGTATGCATAGGGTTTTTGGCAAGGCCACTTTGTAGGCAACAGGAGACAGTCTTTTCAGGACCTAGGCCCCAATTTGTGACAGGGTTGACGTAGACGAATATGTCGAACAGAGATCCAAACACGTTCACCCACTGGAATGGCACGTAAAGAAGCCCTATGACGATCAGCAAACTTCTTATATCTAGAGACAGCTGAACGCAGCTGAGAGCGAATACGTTGCCAGTGAGTGGTGAGTTCAGTGACGTGTCGGTCTGTGGCAGGGACCCCAGTGGACTGAGCTGAAAGAGGGAAGACACGAGGTTGATACCCTGCTGCGGCTTGAAACGGAGATCATCGAAGAGAAGAGTGCCAATGAGTGTTTCTTGCCAGCTCAGCTAGGGGTAGCAACTCAGACCAGTTGGTATGGCGAGCATTGACACAGGCTCTAAGGTAGACTTCAAGATCCTGGTTTGCACTCTCAGTTAGTCCATTGGTCTGAGGATGGTAGCCAGACGACAAGAAAACAGTGGTTCCAATCAACTTACAAAAGGCTCTCCAGAAGGCAGAGATGAACTGTGGACCTCTGTTGGAAACAATATTCACAGGAATGCCATGAAGTCATACCACATGCAGAAAAAGGGACGATAATTCTTGCGCAGAAGGCAGTTTGGTTTGGGGTTCGAAGTGAGCCAGTCTGGAAAAGCAGTCCACCACAACCCAGATAACTGTATGGTGGTCGGAAGAAGGACGGTCCACAATGAAGTCCATTGTTATGTGTGTCCATGGTTGTTTGGGAATGGACAATGGTTGGAGCAAGCCAGGAGGCAAAGATCAAGGAGTCTTGTTGGCAGCACAAATTGTGCAGGCTTTCACATAATCCTGAGCGTTAGACTTCATAGTAGGCCACCAAACATGTTGGGAAAGACGCTTGAAAGTCCAAGTTGAACCAGGATGTCCTGAGAGTTTGCTATCATGAGCCCAGGCTAGCACAGGAATAAGCAGGTTCAGGGGTACAAAGAGGATATAGAAGACCATGGGGGCCCCAGGAGGTTTATTAGACTGAGCACATTGCAATCTTTGCAGAAGGGTGGTATTGAGTTGAGCAACCACACAGGAGGGGGGTATGATGTGTTCAATAGGAGCTTCTGAGGAATCACTTGAGTGAGGGAACTGACGGAAAAGGGTGTCCGCCTTCTTGTTCTTGGTCCCAGGAAGATAAGAGACCACAAAGTTAAAACAGGAAAAGAACAAGGCCCACCTGGCCTGTCGAGGATTGAGCAGTCTCTAGGTAAGTCAGATTCTTGTGGTCGGTGGGAATCTGAATAGGATTGGAGGTGCCCTCTAACCAATGACGCCATTCAGTCAAGGCCATCTTAATGGCTAAGAGTTCATGATTACCCACATCGTAGTTCCTCTCAGCAGGAGTAAAGCATTTAGAGAAAAAGGCTACAGGGTGTGACTTGGAAGTCAAAGGGTCCCTTTGGGTAAGAACAGCTCCAGCCCCTATCTCGGAGGCATCAACCTCTAAAGTGAACTGTAGGTCAGGATCAGGATGGCAGAGCACAGGAGCTGAACAGAAAGCCTTTTTCAGACAAGAGAAGGCATTTATGGCCTCAGGAGGCCAATGTTTATAATCTTTGTTCCGTTTTGTAAATTCAGTGAGAGGAACAACTGTTTTAGAAAAGTTCTTTATAAACTTGCGTTAATAATTGGAGAATCCCAAGAACCTCTGCAATTCTTCTTACTGACAAAAAAGAAGCCAGCCCCAGCAGGAGAGGAGGAAGGGCGAATGAAACCTTTAGCTAGGTTCTCTTGGATGTACTCCTCCATGGATTTGGTTTCAGCCTTGGAGAGTGGATAAGGCCTCCCTTTAAGAAGTGGTGCTCCGGGAAAGAGATCGATCTTGCAATCATAACGACGGTGGGGTGGCAGCACACCGGCTGCTTTTTTCCCAAACACATCCGCAAAGTCCGTGTATACTGAAGGAAGGTTTGAAGGAGTCTGTATACTGGCTATGGGAATACGGGGCAGATGAATGACTTTAGCGAGGCAGGAGTGGAAACAGGAGGTACTCCAGGAGGCCAGTTGTCACTCAGCCCAGTTGAACTGTGGATTGTGTACCTGAAGCCAAGGAAGACCAAGGATGACAGACTGTGCTGGGGAATGAATAACCTCAAACTGCAGCTGTTCAGTGTGGAGGACTCCCACAGTCAGGGTCAGGGGGGCTGACTCAAAATGGATCACGCCCGAACCAAGGGGGGTGTCATCCAGAGTAGTTATTTTGAGACAATGTCCTTTCTTCAGTAGAGGCAAACCAGCTTGAATCATAAAACAGAGATCCAGGAAGTTTCCAGCTGCCCCTGAAACAATGAAGGCTTGAGTGTTGACAGTATTCTGAAGGAAGGTAAGGGTAACAGGTACCAGGATCCGAGAGGAGTGAGGGGATTTAGTTGAGATCATGCTTAGAGGTACCCCAGTGTTATCCCCTAAGCATTGGCTTTTCCCGGCTGAATATCACAGTCCTTTACTTGGTGGGTGTTAGATCCACAATAAAAACATAGTCTCTGTCTCCTTCTTCTCTGCCTTTCAGTCTCTGAAGGTTTGAAGGAGGAGAGATCCATGGGTTCTTCTACTGAGGTAACTCGAGCTGCTGAAGGGGTAGCGGATGCTGCTGAAACTGGGCGAATAGGAGGACGGGAGGGAAGGACCCTCCTTATTCTGTCTCTCTCGGCTTGTCTTTCCTGAAAGCGAGAGTCCAGATTGATACAAATCGCTATAAAGTCATCCAAAGAAAAAGGAATATCACGATAAGTGAGTTAATCTTTGATGCGTTCATGGAGACCCCTCCTAAAGGCTGCCTTGAGACCACTGCCATCCCAAGTGGTTTCAAGTGCTAAGGTGCGGAACTCGATGGCAAAGGTACGCAGCAGAGGTACAGCCAGAAGTCCCAAACACAGAAGATAAAGCAGAAATGAACTTATCAGCATCATGCAGGAGTGTAGCGCTCTGTTCCAAAAGGGGAGAGACCCAGGCTAGGGCCTTGTCCTTTAACAAGGAAATGATAAAGGTAACCCTTGACTGATGAGACTGAAAGGTGTGAGAATCATTGCGGAAGTGCAGCCTGCATTGGTTTAGAAAGCCCCTGCAATCAGTAGTACCATCATACTTGTCAGGCAAGGGTATCCGGGGGAATACTTCCAGAAGCAGAGGAAGAAGTCACAGTACTAGGAGTAGGGACTAGTGGTGTAGTAACAGGAGCGGAATCCCTCGCTGCAACTAGTAAGGAGAGTTGAGCGGTAATAGCCTCTAACTTGGAATCCATATTCTGCAACTGTGTGGTATGGGTTCCCAACATCTGTCCCTGAAGATAAACAGCTTGTGCCACCTCATCTGGCTGCATGGCCCAAGTATAATGTAAAGCTTATGGGATACTTCTCTATCAGACCAAACTTGGCCAGTAGTCTTGTTATCCCGGCGTCGAGCCGGAATGATAGGGAATATCCCAGACCAGAGAAAGTTAGTGAGATGAGGAAGGCGGCACTCACCGCAGGCAGGACAGTCCACAGCGGCAACAGCAGAGCAGTCCAAGGATGAACCACTAGAATGGTCAGGCAGGCAGGGTTTGGCAACAGCTAAGCAGTCCAAGGATAAACCACTAGAATGGTCAGGCAGGCAGGGTTTGGCAACACTAAAGCAGTCCAGCAGATTGAGGGTTAAGGCAGGCAGAGTAGTCAGACAGGCAGGTTCAGCAATAGTAATCAATCCAGCAGTTAAGGGTTAAGGCAGGTAGGGTAGTCAGACAGGCAGGTTCAGCAACAGTTATCAATCCAGCAGTTTAAGGGTTAATGCAGGTAGAGTAGTAAGACAGGCAGGTTCAGCAACAGTAATCAATCCAGCAGTTTAAGGGTTAAGGCAGAAGAGTAGTCAGGCAGGCAGGTTCAGTAACGGTGTTTAGGCACTTAGAAAGAACGATCTGTCACACCCAGGAGTACACAAAGTAACACCTATACTTGGGCAGTGACAGATTGTTTGTGGAAAATTTAAATAGGCACAGGATTGGCGCCACTGAGGTCTGACCGGCATCAGGAGCGTGCAGCGATGATGTCAGCGCCGCACGCATCTGAGCCGACACGAGCAGGGAAGGACGATCAGCAAACTTCTTATATCTAGAGACAGCTGAACACAGCTGAGAGCGAATACGTTGCCAGTGAGTGGTGAGTTCAGTGACGTGTCGGTCTGTGGCAGGGACCCCAGTGGACTGAGCTGAAAGAGGGAAGACACAAGGTTGATACCCTGCTGCGGCTTGAAACGGAGAACATCGAAGAGAAGAGTGCCAAAGAGTGTTTCTTGCCAGCTCAGCTAGGGGTAGCAACTCAGACCAGTTGGTATGGCGAGCATTGACAAAGGCTCTAAGGTAAACTTCAAGATCCTGGTTTGCACTCTGAGTTAGTCCATTGGTCTGAGGATGGTAGCCAGATGACAAAAAAACAGTGGTTCCAATCAACTTACAAAAGGCTCTCCAGAAGGCAGAGATGAACTGTGGACCTCTGTCGGAAACAATATTCACAGGAATGCCATGAAGTCATACCACATGCACGAGAGAAAGGGACGATAATTCTTGCGCAGAAGGCAGTTTGGTTTGGGGTATGAAGTGAGCCAATATGGAAAAGCGGTCCACCACAACCCAGATAACTGTATGGTGGTCGGAAGAAGGAAGGTACATAATGAAGTCCATTGTTATGTGTGTCCATGGTTGTTTGGGAATGGACAATGGTTGCAGCAAACCAGGAGGCAAAGATTGAGGAGTCTTGTTGGCAGCACAAATTGTGCAGGCTTTCACATAATCCTGAGCGTCAGACTTCATAGTAGGCCACCAAACATGTTGGGAAAGATGCTTGAAAGTCCTAGTCGAACCATGATGTCCTGAGAGTTTGCTATCATGAGCCCAGGCTAGGTTCAGGGGTACAAAGATATCAGAGGCCATGGGGGCACCAGGAGGTTTACTAGACTGAGCACGTTGCAATCTTTGCAGAAGGTTGGTATTGAGTTGAGCAACCACACAGGAGAGGGTTATGATGTGTTCAATAGTAGCTTCTGAGGAATCACTTGAGTGAGGGAACTGACGGAAAAGGGCATCCGCCTTCTTGTTCTTGGTCCCAGGAAGATAAGAGACCACAAAGTTAAAACAGGAAAAGAACAAGGCCCACCTGGCCTGTCGAGGATTGAGTCGATGAGCAGTCTCTAGGTAAGTCAGATTCTTGTGGTCGGTGAGAATCTGAATAGGATTGGCGGTGCCCTCTAACCAATAACGCCATTCAGTCAAGGCCATCTTAATGGCTAAGAGTTCACGATTACCCACATCGTAGTTCCTCTCAGCAGGAGTAAAGCATTTAGAGAAAAAGGCTACAGGGTTTGACTTGGAAGTCAAAGGGTCCCTTTGGGTAAGAACAGCTCCAGCACCTATCTCGGAGGCATCAACCTCTAAAGTGAACTATAGGTCAGGATCAGGATGGCTGAGCACAGGAGGTGAAAAGAAAGCCTTTTTCAGACAAGAGAAGGCATTTATGGCCTCAGGAGGCCAATGTCTACAATCTTTGTTCCGTTTTGTCAATTCAGTGAGAGGAGCGACTGTTTTAGAAAAGTTCTTTATAAACTTGCGGTAATAATTGGAGAATCCCAAGAACCTCTGAAATTCTTCTTACTGACAAAAAAAGAAGCCAGCCCCAGCAGGAGAGGAGGAAGGGCGAATGAAACCTTTAGCTAGGTTCTCTTGGATGTACTCCTCCATGGATTTGGTTTCAGCCTTGGAGAGTGGATAAGTCCTCCCTTTAAGAAGTGGTGCTCCGGGAAAGAGATTGATTTTGCAATCATAACAACGGTGGGGTGGCAGCACATTGGCTGCTTTTTTCTCAAACACATCCGCGAAGTCCGTGTATACTGAAGGAAGGTTTGAAGGAGTCTGTATACTGGCTATGGGAATACGGGGCAGATGAATGACTTTAGCAAGGCAGGAGTGGAAACAGGAGGTTCTCCAGGAGGCCAGTTGTCACTCAGCCCAGTCGAACTGTGGATTGTGTACCCGAAGCCAAGGAAGATCAAGGATGACAGGCTGTGCTGGGGAATGAATGACCTCAAACTGCAGCTGTTCAGTGTGGAGGACTCCCAAAGTCAGGGTCAGGGGTGCTGACTCAAAATGGATCACACCCGAACCAAGGGGGGTGCCATCCAGGGTAGTTATTTTGAGACAATGTCTTTTCTGCAGAAGAGGCAAACCAGCTTGAATCATAAAATGGTGATACAGGAAGTTTCCAGCTGCCCCTGAATCAATGAAGGCTTGAGTGTGATCAGTATTCTGAAGGAAGGTAAGGGTAATAGGTACCAGGATCCGAGAGGAGTGAGGGGATTTAGCTGAGATCATGCTTAGAGGTACACCAGTGTTATCCCCTAAGCATTAGCTTTTCCCGGCCGAATGTCACAGTCCTTTAGTTGGTGGGTGTTAGATCCACAATAAAACATAGTCTCAGTCTCCTTCTTCTCTACCTTTCAGACTCTGAAGGTTTGAAGGATGAGAGATCCATGGGTTCCTCTACTGAGGTAACTCGAGCTGCTGAAGGGGTAGCGGATGCTGCTGAAACTGGGCGAATAGGAGGACAGGAGGGAAGGACCCTCCTTGTTCTGTCTCTCTCGGCTTGTCTTTCCTGAAAGCGAGAGTCCAGATTGATACAAAGCACTATAAAGTCATCCAAAGAAGAAGGAATATCATGATAAGTGAGTTCATCTTTGATGCGTTCATGGAGACCCCTCCTAAAGGCTGCCTTGAGACCACTGCCATCCCAAGTGGTTTCAAGTGCCAAGGTGCAGAACTTGATGGCAAAGGTACGCAGCAGAGGTACAGACAGAAGTCCCAAACACATAAGATAAAGCAGAAATGAACTCATCAGCATCATGCAGGAGTGTAGCGTTCTGTTCCAAAAGGGGAGAGACCCAGGCTAGGGCCTTGTCCTTTAGCAAGGAAATGATAAAGGTAACCCTTGACTGATGAGACTGAAAGGTGTGAGGATCATTGCGGAAGTGCAGCCTGCATTGGTTTAGAAAGCCCCTGCAATCAGTAGTACCTTCATACTTGTCAGGCAAGGGTATCCGGGGTATGCTTCCAGAAGCAATGGAAGAAGTCACAGTACTAGGAGTAGGGACTGGTGGTGTAGTAACAGGAGCGGCATCCCTTGCTGCAACTAGTAAGGAGAGTTGAGCGGTAATAGCCTCTAACTTGGAATCCATATTCTGCAACGGTGTGGTATGGGTTTCCAACATCTGTCCCTGAAGATAAACAGCTTGCACCACCTCATCTGGCTGCATGGCCCAAGTATAATGTAATGCTTATGGGATACTTCTCTATCAGACCAAACTTGGCCAGTAGTCTTGTTATCCCGGCGTCAAGCCGGAATGATAGGGAATATCCCAGACCAGAGAAAGTTAGTGAGATGAGGAAGGCGGCACTCACCACATGCAGGACAGTCCACAGCGGCAACAGCAGAGCAGTCCAAGGATGAACCACTAGAATGGTCAGGCAGGCAGGGTTTGGCAACAGCAAAGCAGTCCAAGGATAAACCACTAGAATGTTCAGGCAGGCAGGGTTTGGCAACAGTAAAGCAGTCCAGCAGATTGAGGGTTAAGGCAGGTAGAGTAGTCAGACAGGCAGGTTCAGCAACAGTAATCAATCCAGCAGTTTAAGGGTTAAGGCAGAAGAGTAGTCAGGCAGGCAGGTTCAGTAACAGTGTTTATGCACTTAGAAAGAACGATCTGTCACACCCAGGAGTACACAAAGTAACACCTATACTTGGGCAGTGACAGATTGTTTGTGGAAAATTTAAATAGGCACAGGATTGGCGCCACTGAGGTCTGACCGGCATCAGGAGCGTGCGGCGATGATGTCAGCGCCGCACGCATCTGAGCCGACACGAGCAGGGAAGGATGATCAGCAAACTTCTTATATCTAGAGACAGCTGAACACAGCTGAGAGCGAATACGTTGCCAGTGAGTGGTGAGTTCAGTGACATGTCGGTCTGTGGCAGGGACCCCAGTGGACTGAGCTGAAAGAGGGAAGACACAAGGTTGATATCCAGCAGTTAAGGGTTAAGGCAGGTAGGGTAGTCAGACAGGCAGGTTCAGCAACAGTTATCAATCCAAACAACTGAAAATAATAATCAACTGTTACTCTGTAACAAATAACTGTCCCAAACATAGTCTGTATCAACGGCAAACCGGCTGTAAGTCTTCACATGCAAATGTGTGTGTTTACAAAGTCTTCGTGCTAGCAATTATTAGCAGGCATGAAGACACTTGGTGATGTAGCAGTTAGTTGTTAGTCAAGCAAGAAAGCTAAAATATAATAGCACACGTGCACATTGAGATGGCCTGACACACCAATGACACCTTTTCAATGGAGGTTGGATGACTCTCTTTTGAATGACCCCGTATTCAAGACTACAGTCGACAACTCCCTGACTGAATATTTTCAACTAAATTGCGACGATGAGTTGTCGCATACAACAATCTGGGAGGCACATAAATGTGTTTTCAGAGGCGACTTTATAAAACACAAAGCATGCTTACAGAAGAAACTTAGGTTAAAATATCAGCAACTGTTGGACGAGGTTAGCTCGGCTGAGCTCCTCCACAAACAGGATCCGTCCAATGCCCACCTTATAGAACAGTTATTACAGAAGAGGTTAGTCCTCCAGCAACACTTACAGCAAGAACAACACCACAACACTATTTCCCTAAAACAACATTATTATAAGCATAGTAATAAAGCTGGGCGTTTGTTGGCTAGAGCGCTCCGCCGTAGGCAATTAAAAGCGTATGTGCATTCACTACAGGACAATCAGGGTTGTATGTGTGAGGATAGTCTGCAAATAGCTGAAATATTTAAAAATTATTATTCCACCTTATATAACATACAGAAAGATCAACATGAACTGCCTACCCAGGGGAGTAACAGCTATGATACAGAGTTGGATAACTACCTTGCTCTCCCTGACTTACCTAGACTTAATAATGTTGACTCTGTTGCTCTAGACAACCCTTTTACAGTGGAAGAAACAGTGACGGCCATTAAAGACCTACCAATAGGTAAAAGCCCAGGACCCGACGGGTTTGGTAATAAATATTATAAGACATATATACAGATTTTAGCCCCCCAACTTACCAAATTATTCAATTCACTACAAGAGAATCATACAAGGAACCCCGAGGGGAACCTAAGGCGGGGTGCGCTGGGTGAATGTGAAATGTGAACTTATGCACAAACAATATGGCTCCCGTGAAATAGGGTAGAAAGTCAATACCAGTGTAAGACAAAAAGAAGACGGCGGCAAAGCTCCTCTGGTCTTCGGCGTGAAGATTTCTGAAAATTAAGAGTGAGAAAGAGGGCGCCACATAGCGTGATACTGTTGATACAGATTCAGAAGGCAAGGAATTCAAAAAGGCTTACCGAACAGCTCGGCACCGTTCTGTGACCGGTGCTATCAGGCAGACTAACACTCTCAGTGGTTAGCACACTGGGTGGCCTCGGATGGAATGCAGGCGGGTGGGTCTCAGCGTTGAGAATTAGCACACTGGGTGGCCTCAGATGTAAAGGAAACAGGTGGATTTCAGCGTTGCTTAATTGGAGCAAATCCGCGTCTCTGCAACACCTATACTGCAGCCTCCAATGGATTATAAACATAAGATACCTCTCCAAATAAGGTAAATGATTGTGAGCGACAACTTCCGTATGATAAAGTTAAAATCTTTTAATCAAACCAGGTTTCTGCTACGCGTTTCTAGACCAATGGTCTTTTCCTCAGGCATAAAAACAAGGAATAAATTTACAAATACAATGCAACCTTATATACAGGTAATTAAAAACGGAAGTTGTCATAGTATTAAAAAAGAGACCTATCATGATCAAAATGACCCTGTGAATCTTATCAGCATTGATTAACAAAATCAGCAAATTAAGCCAGTGTCAGCACATATTACGATATCTTTACAAAATGTTTCTAAATGGTTTCTAATATTTGTTACTGATTTTTGATATTACGTATGAATGTGAAATGTTAATAAAAGGAAGTGTGAAAAAAAGAATTTGTTACTAATTTTTGATATTACATATGAATATGAAATGTTAATATAAGGGAGTGTGAAAAAGGAATGTAGTTGTTTCACACAAATGTGTGTATATGCTAGTTGGTATATATATATATATAAACCATAACATATTGGATTTTAAAATTATTCCGTGTATAGTATTATGTGAAACTGTTGTGTGGAGCTTATGATATAATTAAAAGATACTCTGAGAACAAAACTTTATCTAGATGTGAAAAGGAATATAGTGGTTTCTAAAATTGGGTTACCAAAGTTAATGGATTAGTTTTATTTCGAACGTCACGGCTGTGGACGTGAGTACACTGTAGTTTGGATATATATATATAGAGATGATCTGCATATAATATTCTTCAATAATGAAAGTATTATGATTCCAAATAATAATAATAATAAATTGTCAAGAAATAAATTGTTCATTATAATGTACCAACTCGATGTGGAACAAATTTAAAGTTACCCTCCTGTAGTTGTTTTTCTTAGGGTACAAAATTGTGTGCCACATTGCAAGTGAAATATGTGGAACAAATTTGAAGTTGGCCTCATGTTTCTAAATAGTTTCTAATGTTTGTTAATGATTATTGAATATGAATGTGAGATTATTGAATATGAATGTGAGATGTTATAAAAAAGAGGTATGAAAAAAAGAATGTAGTTGTTTCACGTAATTGTGTGTATATGCAAGTTGGTATATGTAAACCAAAACATATTATATGTATTTGCCACTTTGTATGTTAAGGATCCAAAAATAATTGGTGAGTATAAAAATATTATGGTATGTTTTCTATTAATCCCGAATTGTAGGAACTAAGTAGTAAACTAATGGGGCTGGTAGTTTTTTTCCCCCCTGGTGTATATTATCTGACTAGACCCTGATATAAATAACATTAATAATTATTGTTCTTGTTGGTTGGGAATATAAAAATAAAATATGTTTATTATTATTTATATTTATAGATGTTAATTGAAGGCTGCTAGGTCTAAATTCGCATTCAAACCTTCGGGAAATAATGTTTTTAACTTAAAAATCCAGAAAGTTTCTCGTTGTCTGAGTTTATTGGTTCTATTATAATCTACTGACCTGGGAATGAAATCTATTGGAATAAATTTGAAAATGTGGGGGTTGCCTTGATGTTTTGTTAGACAATGCGTTGGAACACTATGTTTGATTTTTGTTTTCTTACAATTTTTACAGTTGCGAAAATGTTCGCCCCATCTAGTTTTGGCTTTCCTGGAGGTGCGGCCTACGTATTGCAGGCCGCAAATACACTCTAATAGATAGACAACAAAAGATGTATTGCAATTATGGAATCCCTGAATGGGATAGATTTCACCGGTAGTATAAGATTTAAAGGTTTTAGTGCCATGTTTGATGTATTGACAGGACTTACAACCGGTTCTTCCGCATCTATAAACCCCCTGTAACCCAAAAATGCCCCTCTTGGATTTCGAGATGAGTTTAGATTGTTGTGGTGTATGTTTGACAATTTTGCTGGGTGCTAAACTACTTCTCAAAGTTGGCGCTCTCCTATAAACTATCTTTGGTCTTTCTTGTACAATATTCTTCAATATGGGATCTCTTTGGATAACATGCCAATGTTTGTATATAATCTGATTAATTTTTTGAAAATGATTATTGTATTGAGTGATAAACATAGGACTTCCCTGATCTATTGGTGTATTGATTAATTGATTTGTTTTTTTATTATTTTTGTTACTACTGTTGGATAATATCTCATTCCTATCCAATTTTTTGGTTCTGGTAAGAGCATGGTCTAAAATGTCAGCCGGATATTTTCTTTCTATAAATCTATTATATATAGTCTGGCTTTGTTCCAGAAACATGTTGTAATCCGAACAATTTCTTCTGATGCGTCTAAACTGACTGTACGGTACATTATTAATCCAACTTCTATGATGATTGCTATGATATTCCAGATAGCTGTTGCTATCTACATCTTTGAAAAAAGTTTTAGATATGATAGTCTGGTTGAGTCCCCAACTGAGTGACAGATCTAAATAGTCTATTGATTCAGATTGTATGTTGGCTGTAAAAGTGATTCCCATATTGTTATCATTAAGTCGAGTGATAAATGATTCCGCTGATTCTAATGTCCCGTCCCAAATAAATATAAGGTCATCTATATAACGGCCATAGAATACCAGGTTCCCCCCAAGATCCGCATGGTAAATATATACCTCCTCAAATAATCCCATAAAGAGATTGGCGAAACTTGGGGCGAACCTGGTACCCATGGCCGTTCCCTTGATCTGCAAATAAAACTGATCTAAATATAAGAAATAATTGTGTTGTAAAATGAACTTAATACATTCTAAAATATATGCTCCTTGTGTTTTGGGTAAATAAGGATCCTGTTCTAAAAAATGTGAAACTGCCTTCAATCCTAACTCGTGTGAGATGTTTGAATATAGTGAACTGACATCACAAGTAATCCATAGTTTCTTTTTATTGGTAAGGGTTAGGTTTTGTAATAACTGTAAAAGATGAGTACTGTCTCTAATGTATGATGGAAGAGTAATAACAAATTTTTGTAAAAACTGGTCAATATAGAATGATAAATTATATGTAAGGTTGCCTATCCCAGCTATGATCGGACGTCCGGGAGGGTTATTTTTATCCTTATGTATTTTTGGAAGATGGTAGTAATGAGCGATACTGGGATTGTCTATTTTAAGGAATTCACGTTCTTCTTTATTTAATATACCCTGCAAAGCACCTTTGCCTATTAGTTCATAATATGATGTTTTAAAATAAGGGGTCGGATCTCTGGATAGAATATGATAGTAGTTAATGTCACCTAGAATTCTCTCTGCTTCTTTGGTGTAGTCTTTATAGTCCTGAATGATAATCCCTCCCCCCTTATCCGCGTCGCGGATGACAATATTTGAATTATTCTGTAATTTACATAAGGCTTTTTTATGTCTCTGAAAGGAATAATTAGTTTTTTTGGCTGTTGTTTTTAATAATTTTTCACAGTCCTCTAAGACCATATTTTGGTATAGTTCAATGTATTTGTTATTAATATTGCTGGGATTAAAGTTAGATTTGTTTTTAACACTCGTGTGTATATATCCTTCATATAGATTGTCAGTTAAATCTTCAATATTCGCTATGACACATGGTATAGAATTATCTGAAGGCATATTGTCGGTTAGTATTACCTGAGAATTACTATTGTGTAATTGTTCCCTACTTAATTTTTTATTTGCAAAATATTTTTGCAACGATAACTTGCGTGTGAAATTGTTCACATCGACAAATAGATTGAAGATGTTTGGTGTATTGGGTGGACAGAAGGACAAACCTTTTTTCAGTACTCTTTTCTCTTCTATAGATAGTGTGTATGATGATAAATTGAATAGTCCCTGATTTAGTCTGGATAGTTCCGCTTTCTTGGCGGTAAGGCCTCTGCCCCTCCTGCCTCGTTTTCTGTTGTATGGGGTCTTTTTACCGGCCTTGCCTGCAAGTTTCCCATTCTGGTATTGGGGCCTATCCCTAAAAAAGGAGGTGGTGGGTTATGGCTGGTGCTGGGGCTCTCCCCATCTCCTATCATTAAGAGTGGACTGAATCTATTATTATGTTCATGTTGTTCCATATGTGTTACTGGAGTCTGTGGATTGTCCTGATTGCTCCAAAATTCAGTGTTTGATGTATTAATATTTCGTTGTCTATAATGTTGTGGAATGTCCCTATGGTCAGTACGGTCTAGTCTCCTATTGTAGTCACCCTGAGGTCTGTGGTGACTATTGTAATTCCAGGTGTTCCCCTGGTAAGAAGTAGTATGTACATCTTTGTGTTGATATGTTTGAGCTAGCTGATAGGACATGTTGTGTGTGTCTTGGTTGTTGTGATGTCTGAATTTAAGTTCTCTATTAGTATTGGAGATTTGTTCCCTATTTGGCAATTGATGGTGGTTTTGTGGTTGATAAAAATGTGATTGATGCATCCCTTTGGAAGAGGGATAATTGTACTGAGCTCTGTTATTAGATGCGGACCAATTTTGTTTATATTGGCCTTCTTTGTGTATTCTTGGTTCTTGATTAGATATGGGAGTTCTATTATTGGATGTATTGTAATGGGTCGAATGATCCAAATTAGATCGGTTATGAAAAGATTGTGGTTGTCTGTAATAGTTATTGTTATTCCTATTAGGATGTACCCCTCTTGTTTCTAAGTGATTGTGGTGGGTGGAACTATTTCTCGATGTATTATCCTTGCGATTGAAGGTATATACACAATTGTTGATGTAATCTTCATGATCCCTTTGTAGTTTTTTGTTTTTATTCTGAACAATATTTTCTTGAAATCTATCAGTGCGTTCATTTATTTCTTTTAGAATTTTGTTGTAATCAGGGTTTTGTTGGTATACCCTGAGATCTGTTTGTATCTTCTCTATGTTAGTACTACTCTGACTGTAAAGTTGGCGTCTATGTTCAATTAAAATCTTTATTAAATTAAAAGAGCACTCATTGAGTGCTTCATACCACTTTTGTAAAAGTGCAGGGTCATCTTTAAATGAGCAATGTTTCAGAATCCTTAGTCCTCTAGGGACATATTTCACCTCTGTGTACTTTTCCAAAGCCGTGAGGTCCCACCAATGTCTGTGTTCTTTATTTAATTCCTCTTCTAAAAGATAGAAGAGGTCTCTCATGGGTTTAATTTCATTGCTTTCTGATATAACATCAGAAATGTTGTTATCTTTTGAAAGGTTAAAACTGAGTCTTTTAGAACTGCGTTCCTCTTTGGATTGCATAGTAAGTAGATGTGAGCTGATATGTGTTATCTATACAGCGTTTAGTGCTAAAGATGTGACTGTGAATATAGTAACTGTTGTGTGTTTTAAATCATTAATGTGAATGAAATGCTATACTAAAAAAGATCTGGGTGCTAATTAGCTTTGTGAAAGTGTTGGTTATGAAGTGTGTTGTGAAAGTATGGTGTTGGGTGTGGTGTATATGTAAATGGTTGTGCTAAGATTGTAGTGAACTACAAAGTGATCTCTATTGATATGCTGTGTGCTCGGTGTCTGTCGTCATCAAATAGTGCAAAATTAGAATAAACAGAATAAGAAAAACAAATGATTACCTAAAGTGTATAGAATATATATTGTGTGTTGTGGGATAATGAATACTGCTATTGTAAACGTATTGGGATAAATCTAATATAGACCAAATTACTTTGGTCTAAGATCAGTGTTGCTGACCAAATCAAATAACCCGTGTACAACTGTGTGTAACAATCAAAATAGTTTAAAAAATGAATCTAAATAGTTAATATTTGCAGAAAAAATACATATATAAAACAATAACTCATACTACACCAGTAATGGTATGGATGTTACATAACCAATATATAATATTAATAATTTCTATGTAATAGGCAGAAAAACAACAAAAGTGCAGAATATAGAACTGAGCAAAAAAATATATATAATGCCAGCATGAAAAAAAGTAATAATAACACAAAAAACTTTCAATAAAATCTATATATCAGTATCATAGAAATCAGTCATGTCTGTGAGAAGCTGCAAATACCCCGATATGCACCAATGTAAACTGAAATCATACAAGGAACCCCGAGGGGAACCTAAGGCGGGGTGCGCTGGGTGAATGTGAAATGTGAACTTATGCACAAACAATATGGCTCCCGTGAAATAGGGTAGAAAGTCAATACCAGTGTAAGACAAAAAGAAGACGGCGGCAAAGCTCCTCTGGTCTTCGGCGTGAAGATTTCTGAAAATTAAGAGTGAGAAAGAGGGCGCCACATAGCGTGATACTGTTGATACAGATTCAGAAGGCAAGGAATTCAAAAAGGCTTACCGAACAGCTCGGCACCGTTCTGTGACCGGTGCTATCAGGCAGACTAACACTCTCAGTGGTTAGCACACTGGGTGGCCTCGGATGGAATGCAGGCGGGTGGGTCTCAGCGTTGAGAATTAGCACACTGGGTGGCCTCAGATGTAAAGGAAACAGGTGGATTTCAGCGTTGCTTAATTGGAGCAAATCCGCGTCTCTGCAACACCTATACTGCAGCCTCCAATGGATTATAAACATAAGATACCTCTCCAAATAAGGTAAATGATTGTGAGCGACAACTTCCGTATGATAAAGTTAAAATCTTTTAATCAAACCAGGTTTCTGCTACGCGTTTCTAGACCAATGGTCTTTTCCTCAGGCATAAAAACAAGGAATAAATTTACAAATACAATGCAACCTTATATACAGGTAATTAAAAACGGAAGTTGTCATAGTATTAAAAAAGAGACCTATCATGATCAAAATGACCCTGTGAATCTTATCAGCATTGATTAACAAAATCAGCAAATTAAGCCAGTGTCAGCACATATTACGATATCTTTACAAAATGTTTCTAAATGGTTTCTAATATTTGTTACTGATTTTTGATATTACGTATGAATGTGAAATGTTAATAAAAGGAAGTGTGAAAAAAAGAATTTGTTACTAATTTTTGATATTACATATGAATATGAAATGTTAATATAAGGGAGTGTGAAAAAGGAATGTAGTTGTTTCACACAAATGTGTGTATATGCTAGTTGGTATATATATATATATAAACCATAACATATTGGATTTTAAAATTATTCCGTGTATAGTATTATGTGAAACTGTTGTGTGGAGCTTATGATATAATTAAAAGATACTCTGAGAACAAAACTTTATCTAGATGTGAAAAGGAATATAGTGGTTTCTAAAATTGGGTTACCAAAGTTAATGGATTAGTTTTATTTCGAACGTCACGGCTGTGGACGTGAGTACACTGTAGTTTGGATATATATATATAGAGATGATCTGCATATAATATTCTTCAATAATGAAAGTATTATGATTCCAAATAATAATAATAATAAATTGTCAAGAAATAAATTGTTCATTATAATGTACCAACTCGATGTGGAACAAATTTAAAGTTACCCTCCTGTAGTTGTTTTTCTTAGGGTACAAAATTGTGTGCCACATTGCAAGTGAAATATGTGGAACAAATTTGAAGTTGGCCTCATGTTTCTAAATAGTTTCTAATGTTTGTTAATGATTATTGAATATGAATGTGAGATTATTGAATATGAATGTGAGATGTTATAAAAAAGAGGTATGAAAAAAAAGAATGTAGTTGTTTCACGTAATTGTGTGTATATGCAAGTTGGTATATGTAAACCAAAACATATTATATGTATTTGCCACTTTGTATGTTAAGGATCCAAAAATAATTGGTGAGTATAAAAATATTATGGTATGTTTTCTATTAATCCCGAATTGTAGGAACTAAGTAGTAAACTAATGGGGCTGGTAGTTTTTTTCCCCCCTGGTGTATATTATCTGACTAGACCCTGATATAAATAACATTAATAATTATTGTTCTTGTTGGTTGGGAATATAAAAATAAAATATGTTTATTATTATTTATATTTATAGATGTTAATTGAAGGCTGCTAGGTCTAAATTCGCATTCAAACCTTCGGGAAATAATGTTTTTAACTTAAAAATCCAGAAAGTTTCTCGTTGTCTGAGTTTATTGGTTCTATTATAATCTACTGACCTGGGAATGAAATCTATTGGAATAAATTTGAAAATGTGGGGGTTGCCTTGATGTTTTGTTAGACAATGCGTTGGAACACTATGTTTGATTTTTGTTTTCTTACAATTTTTACAGTTGCGAAAATGTTCGCCCCATCTAGTTTTGGCTTTCCTGGAGGTGCGGCCTACGTATTGCAGGCCGCAAATACACTCTAATAGATAGACAACAAAAGATGTATTGCAATTATGGAATCCCTGAATGGGATAGATTTCACCGGTAGTATAAGATTTAAAGGTTTTAGTGCCATGTTTGATGTATTGACAGGACTTACAACCGGTTCTTCCGCATCTATAAACCCCCTGTAACCCAAAAATGCCCCTCTTGGATTTCGAGATGAGTTTAGATTGTTGTGGTGTATGTTTGACAATTTTGCTGGGTGCTAAACTACTTCTCAAAGTTGGCGCTCTCCTATAAACTATCTTTGGTCTTTCTTGTACAATATTCTTCAATATGGGATCTCTTTGGATAACATGCCAATGTTTGTATATAATCTGATTAATTTTTTGAAAATGATTATTGTATTGAGTGATAAACATAGGACTTCCCTGATCTATTGGTGTATTGATTAATTGATTTGTTTTTTTATTATTTTTGTTACTACTGTTGGATAATATCTCATTCCTATCCAATTTTTTGGTTCTGGTAAGAGCATGGTCTAAAATGTCAGCCGGATATTTTCTTTCTATAAATCTATTATATATAGTCTGGCTTTGTTCCAGAAACATGTTGTAATCCGAACAATTTCTTCTGATGCGTCTAAACTGACTGTACGGTACATTATTAATCCAACTTCTATGATGATTGCTATGATATTCCAGATAGCTGTTGCTATCTACATCTTTGAAAAAAGTTTTAGATATGATAGACTGGTTGAGTCCCCAACTGAGTGACAGATCTAAATAGTCTATTGATTCAGATTGTATGTTGGCTGTAAAAGTGATTCCCATATTGTTATCATTAAGTCGAGTGATAAATGATTCCGCTGATTCTAATGTCCCGTCCCAAATAAATATAGGAATGAGATATTATCCAACAGTAGTAACAAAAATAATAAAAAAACAAATCAATTAATCAATACACCAATAGATCAGGGAAGTCCTATGTTTATCACTCAATACAATAATCATTTTCAAAAAATTAATCAGATTATATACAAACATTGGCATGTTATCCAAAGAGATCCCATATTGAAGAATATTGTACAAGAAAGACCAAAGATAGTTTATAGGAGAGCGCCAACTTTGAGAAGTAGTTTAGCACCCAGCAAAATTGTCAAACATACACCACAACAATCTAAACTCATCTCGAAATCCAAGAGGGGCATTTTTGGGTTACAGGGGGTTTATAGATGCGGAAGAACCGGTTGTAAGTCCTGTCAATACATCAAACATGGCACTAAAACCTTTAAATCTTATACTACCGGTGAAATCTATCCCATTCAGGGATTCCATAATTGCAATACATCTTTTGTTGTCTATCTATTAGAGTGTATTTGCGGCCTGCAATACGTAGGCCGCACCTCCAGGAAAGCCAAAACTAGATGGGGCGAACATTTTCGCAACTGTAAAAATTGTAAGAAAACAAAAATCAAACATAGTGTTCCAACGCATTGTCTAACAAAACATCAAGGCAACCCCCACATTTTCAAATTTATTCCAATAGATTTCATTCCCAGGTCAGTAGATTATAATAGAACCAATAAACTCAGACAACGAGAAACTTTCTGGATTTTTAAGTTAAAAACATTATTTCCCGAAGGTTTGAATGCGAATTTAGACCTAGCAGCCTTCAATTAACATCTATAAATATAAATAATAATAAACATATTTTATTTTTATATTCCCAACCAACAAGAACAATAATTATTAATGTTATTTATATCAGGGTCTAGTCAGATAATATACACCAGGGGGGAAAAAAACTACCAGCCCCATTAGTTTACTACTTAGTTCCTACAATTCGGGATTAATAGAAAACATACCATAATATTTTTATACTCACCAATTATTTTTGGATCCTTAACATACAAAGTGGCAAATACATATAATATGTTTTGGTTTACATATACCAACTTGCATATACACACAATTACGTGAAACAACTACATTCTTTTTTTTCATACCTCTTTTTTATAACATCTCACATTCATATTCAATAATCTCACATTCATATTCAATAATCATTAACAAACATTAGAAACTATTTAGAAACATGAGGCCAACTTCAAATTTGTTCCACATATTTCACTTGCAATGTGGCACACAATTTTGTACCCTAAGAAAAACAACTACAGGAGGGTAACTTTAAATTTGTTCCACATCGAGTTGGTACATTATAATGAACAATTTATTTCTTGACAATTTATTATTATTATTATTTGGAACCATAATATTTTCATTATTGAAGAATATTATATGCAGATCATCTCTATATATATATATCCAAACTACAGTGTACTCACGTCCACAGCCGTGACGTTCGAAATAAAACTAATCCATTAACTTTGGTAACCCAATTTTAGAAACCACTATATTCCTTTTCACATCTAGATAAAGTTTTGTTCTCAGAGTATCTTTTAATTATATCATAAGCTCCACACAACAGTTTCACATAATACTATACACGGAATAATTTTAAAATCCAATATGTTATGGTTTATATATATATATGTAACAACTAGCATATACACACATTTGTGTGAAACAACTACATTCCTTTTTCACACTCCCTTATATTAACATTTCATATTCAGTTATAATATCAAAAATCAGTAACAAATTCTTTTTTTCTCACACTTTCTTTCATTAACATTTCACATTCATACGTAATATCAAAAATCAGTAACAAATATTAGAAACCATTTAGAAACATTTTGTAAAGATATCGTAATATGTGCTGACACTGGCTTAATTTGCTGATTTTGTTAATTAATGCTGATAAGATTCACAGGGTCATTTTGATCATGATAGGTCTCTTTTTTAATACCATGACAACTTCCGTTTTTAATTACCTGTATATAAGGTTGCATTGTATTTGTAAATTTATTCCTTGTTTTTATGCCTGAGGAAAAGACCATTGGTCTAGAAACGCGTAGCAGAAACCTGGTTTGATTAAAAGATTTTAACTTTATCATACGGAAGTTGTCGCTCACAATCATTTACCTTATTTGGAGAGGTATCTTATGTTTATAATCCATTGGAGGCTGCAGTATAGGTGTTGCAGAGACGCGGATTTGCTCCAATTAAGCAACGCTGAAATCCACCTGTTTCCTTTACATCTGAGGCCACCCAGTGTGCTAATTCTCAACGCTGAGACCCACCCGCCTGCATTCCATCCGAGGCCACCCAGTGTGCTAACCACTGAGAGTGTTAGTCTGCCTGATAGCACCGGTCACAGAACGGTGCCGAGCTGTTCGGTAAGCCTTTTTGAATTCCTTGCCTTCTGAATCTGTATCAACAGTATCACGCTATGTGGCGCCCTCTTTCTCACTCTTAATTTTCAGAAATCTTCACGCCGAAGACCAGAGGAGCTTTGCCGCCGTCTTCTTTTTGTCTTACACTGGTATTGACTTTCTACCCTATTTCACGGGAGCCATATTGTTTGTGCATAAGTTCACATTTCACATTCACCCAGCGCACCCCGCCTTAGGTTCCCCTCGGGGTTCCTTGTATGATTTCAGTTTACATTGGTGCATATCGGGGTATTTGCAGCTTCTCACAGACATGACTGATTTCTATGATACTGATATATAGATTTTATTGAAAGTTTTTTGTGTTATTATTACTTTTTTTCATGCTGGCATTATATATATTTTTTTGCTCAGTTCTATATTCTGCACTTTTGTTGTTTTTCTGCCTATTACATAGAAATTATTAATATTATATATTGGTTATGTAACATCCATACCATTACTGGTGTAG
The DNA here is from genome assembly GCF_027579735.1 of Bombina bombina. NCBI lineage: Eukaryota > Metazoa > Chordata > Amphibia > Anura > Bombinatoridae > Bombina > Bombina bombina. The sequence goes on from NC_069500.1 coordinate 893,957,391, forward strand.
TATGAGTTATTGTTTTATATATGTATTTTTTCTGCAAATATTAACTATTTAGATTCATTTTTTAAACTATTTTGATTGTTACACACAGTTGTACACGGGTTATTTGATTTGGTCAGCAACACTGATCTTAGACCAAAGTAATTTGGTCTATATTAGATTTATCCCAATACGTTTACAATAGCAGTATTCATTATCCCACAACACACAATATATATTCTATACACTTTAGGTAATCATTTGTTTTTCTTATTCTGTTTATTCTAATTTTGCACTATTTGATGACGACAGACACCGAGCACACAGCATATCAATAGAGATCACTTTGTAGTTCACTACAATCTTAGCACAACCATTTACATATACACCACACCCAACACCATACTTTCACAACACACTTCATAACCAACACTTTCACAAAGCTAATTAGCACCCAGATCTTTTTTAGTATAGCATTTCATTCACATTAATGATTTAGAACACACAACAGTTACTATATTCACAGTCACATCTTTAGCACTAAACGCTGTATAGATAACACATATCAGCTCACATCTACTTACTATGCAATCCAAAGAGGAACGCAGTTCTAAAAGACTCAGTTTTAACCTTTCAAAAGATAACAACATTTCTGATGTTATATCAGAAAGCAATGAAATTAAACCCATGAGAGACCTCTTCTATCTTTTAGAAGAGGAATTAAATAAAGAACACAGACATTGGTGGGACCTCACGGCTTTGGAAAAGTACACAGAGGTGAAATATGTCCCTAGAGGACTAAGGATTCTGAAACATTGCTCATTTAAAGATGACCCTGCACTTTTACAAAAGTGGTATGAAGCACTCAATGAGTGCTCTTTTAATTTAATAAAGATTTTAATTGAACATAGACGCCAACTTTACAGTCAGAGTAGTACTAACATAGAGAAGATACAAACAGATCTCAGGGTATACCAACAAAACCCTGATTACAACAAAATTCTAAAAGAAATAAATGAACGCACTGATAGATTTCAAGAAAATATTGTTCAGAATAAAAACAAAAAACTACAAAGGGATCATGAAGATTACATCAACAATTGTGTATATACCTTCAATCGCAAGGATAATACATCGAGAAATAGTTCCACCCACCACAATCACTTAGAAACAAGAGGGGTACATCCTAATAGGAATAACAATAACTATTACAGACAACCACAATCTTTTCATAACCGATCTAATTTGGATCATTCGACCCATTACAATACATCCAATAATAGAACTCCCATATCTAATCAAGAACCAAGAATACACAAAGAAGGCCAATATAAACAAAATTGGTCCGCATCTAATAACAGAGCTCAGTACAATTATCCCTCTTCCAAAGGGATGCATCAATCACATTTTTATCAACCACAAAACCACCATCAATTGCCAAATAGGGAACAAATCTCCAATACTAATAGAGAACTTAAATTCAGACATCACAACAACCAAGACACACACAACATGTCCTATCAGCTAGCTCAAACATATCAACACAAAGATGTACATACTACTTCTTACCAGGGGAACACCTGGAATTACAATAGTCACCACAGACCTCAGGGTGACTACAATAGGAGACTAGACCGTACTGACCATAGGGACATTCCACAACATTATAGACAACGAAATATTAATACATCAAACACTGAATTTTGGAGCAATCAGGACAATCCACAGACTCCAGTAACACATATGGAACAACATGAACATAATAATAGATTCAGTCCACTCTTAATGATAGGAGATGGGGAGAGCCCCAGCACCAGCCATAACCCACCACCTCCTTTTTTAGGGATAGGCCCCAATACCAGAATGGGAAACTTGCAGGCAAGGCCGGTAAAAAGACCCCATACAACAGAAAACGAGGCAGGAGGGGCAGAGGCCTTACCGCCAAGAAAGCGGAACTATCCAGACTAAATCAGGGACTATTCAATTTATCATCATACACACTATCTATAGAAGAGAAAAGAGTACTGAAAAAAGGTTTGTCCTTCTGTCCACCCAATACACCAAACATCTTCAATCTATTTGTCGATGTGAACAATTTCACACGCAAGTTATCGTTGCAAAAATATTTTGCAAATAAAAAATTAAGTAGGGAACAATTACACAATAGTAATTCTCAGGTAATACTAACCGACAATATGCCTTCAGATAATTCTATACCATGTGTCATAGCGAATATTGAAGATTTAACTGACAATCTATATGAAGGATATATACACACGAGTGTTAAAAACAAATCTAACTTTAATCCCAGCAATATTAATAACAAATACATTGAACTATACCAAAATATGGTCTTAGAGGACTGTGAAAAATTATTAAAAACAACAGCCAAAAAAACTAATTATTCCTTTCAGAGACATAAAAAAGCCTTATGTAAATTACAGAATAATTCAAATATTGTCATCCGCGACGCGGATAAGGGGGGAGGGATTATCATTCAGGACTATAAAGACTACACCAAAGAAGCAGAGAGAATTCTAGGTGACATTAACTACTATCATATTCTATCCAGAGATCCGACCCCTTATTTTAAAACATCATATTATGAACTAATAGGCAAAGGTGCTTTGCAGGGTATATTAAATAAAGAAGAACGTGAATTCCTTAAAATAGACAATCCCAGTATCGCTCATTACTACCATCTTCCAAAAATACATAAGGATAAAAATAACCCTCCCGGACGTCCGATCATAGCTGGGATAGGCAACCTTACATATAATTTATCATTCTATATTGACCAGTTTTTACAAAAATTTGTTATTACTCTTCCATCATACATTAGAGACAGTACTCATCTTTTACAGTTATTACAAAACCTAACCCTTACCAATAAAAAGAAACTATGGATTACTTGTGATGTCAGTTCACTATATTCAAACATCTCACACGAGTTAGGATTGAAGGCAGTTTCACATTTTTTAGAACAGGATCCTTATTTACCCAAAACACAAGGAGCATATATTTTAGAATGTATTAAGTTCATTTTACAACACAATTATTTCTTATATTTAGATCAGTTTTATTTGCAGATCAAGGGAACGGCCATGGGTACCAGGTTCGCCCCAAGTTTCGCCAATCTCTTTATGGGATTATTTGAGGAGGTATATATTTACCATGCGGATCTTGGGGGGAACCTGGTATTCTATGGCCGTTATATAGATGACCTTATATTTATTTGGGACGGGACATTAGAATCAGCGGAATCATTTATCACTCGACTTAATGATAACAATATGGGAATCACTTTTACAGCCAACATACAATCTGAATCAATAGACTATTTAGATCTGTCACTCAGTTGGGGACTCAACCAGACTATCATATCTAAAACTTTTTTCAAAGATGTAGATAGCAACAGCTATCTGGAATATCATAGCAATCATCATAGAAGTTGGATTAATAATGTACCGTACAGTCAGTTTAGACGCATCAGAAGAAATTGTTCGGATTACAACATGTTTCTGGAACAAAGCCAGACTATATATAATAGATTTATAGAAAGAAAATATCCGGCTGACATTTTAGACCATGCTCTTACCAGAACCAAAAAATTGGATAGGAATGAGATATTATCCAACAGTAGTAACAAAAATAATAAAAAAACAAATCAATTAATCAATACACCAATAGATCAGGGAAGTCCTATGTTTATCACTCAATACAATAATCATTTTCAAAAAATTAATCAGATTATATACAAACATTGGCATGTTATCCAAAGAGATCCCATATTGAAGAATATTGTACAAGAAAGACCAAAGATAGTTTATAGGAGAGCGCCAACTTTGAGAAGTAGTTTAGCACCCAGCAAAATTGTCAAACATACACCACAACAATCTAAACTCATCTCGAAATCCAAGAGGGGCATTTTTGGGTTACAGGGGGTTTATAGATGCGGAAGAACCGGTTGTAAGTCCTGTCAATACATCAAACATGGCACTAAAACCTTTAAATCTTATACTACCGGTGAAATCTATCCCATTCAGGGATTCCATAATTGCAATACATCTTTTGTTGTCTATCTATTAGAGTGTATTTGCGGCCTGCAATACGTAGGCCGCACCTCCAGGAAAGCCAAAACTAGATGGGGCGAACATTTTCGCAACTGTAAAAATTGTAAGAAAACAAAAATCAAACATAGTGTTCCAACGCATTGTCTAACAAAACATCAAGGCAACCCCCACATTTTCAAATTTATTCCAATAGATTTCATTCCCAGGTCAGTAGATTATAATAGAACCAATAAACTCAGACAACGAGAAACTTTCTGGATTTTTAAGTTAAAAACATTATTTCCCGAAGGTTTGAATGCGAATTTAGACCTAGCAGCCTTCAATTAACATCTATAAATATAAATAATAATAAACATATTTTATTTTTATATTCCCAACCAACAAGAACAATAATTATTAATGTTATTTATATCAGGGTCTAGTCAGATAATATACACCAGGGGGGAAAAAAACTACCAGCCCCATTAGTTTACTACTTAGTTCCTACAATTCGGGATTAATAGAAAACATACCATAATATTTTTATACTCACCAATTATTTTTGGATCCTTAACATACAAAGTGGCAAATACATATAATATGTTTTGGTTTACATATACCAACTTGCATATACACACAATTACGTGAAACAACTACATTCTTTTTTTTCATACCTCTTTTTTATAACATCTCACATTCATATTCAATAATCTCACATTCATATTCAATAATCATTAACAAACATTAGAAACTATTTAGAAACATGAGGCCAACTTCAAATTTGTTCCACATATTTCACTTGCAATGTGGCACACAATTTTGTACCCTAAGAAAAACAACTACAGGAGGGTAACTTTAAATTTGTTCCACATCGAGTTGGTACATTATAATGAACAATTTATTTCTTGACAATTTATTATTATTATTATTTGGAATCATAATACTTTCATTATTGAAGAATATTATATGCAGATCATCTCTATATATATATATCCAAACTACAGTGTACTCACGTCCACAGCCGTGACGTTCGAAATAAAACTAATCCATTAACTTTGGTAACCCAATTTTAGAAACCACTATATTCCTTTTCACATCTAGATAAAGTTTTGTTCTCAGAGTATCTTTTAATTATATCATAAGCTCCACACAACAGTTTCACATAATACTATACACGGAATAATTTTAAAATCCAATATGTTATGGTTTATATATATATATATACCAACTAGCATATACACACATTTGTGTGAAACAACTACATTCCTTTTTCACACTCCCTTATATTAACATTTCATATTCATATGTAATATCAAAAATTAGTAACAAATTCTTTTTTTCACACTTCCTTTTATTAACATTTCACATTCATACGTAATATCAAAAATCAGTAACAAATATTAGAAACCATTTAGAAACATTTTGTAAAGATATCGTAATATGTGCTGACACTGGCTTAATTTGCTGATTTTGTTAATCAATGCTGATAAGATTCACAGGGTCATTTTGATCATGATAGGTCTCTTTTTTAATACTATGACAACTTCCGTTTTTAATTACCTGTATATAAGGTTGCATTGTATTTGTAAATTTATTCCTTGTTTTTATGCCTGAGGAAAAGACCATTGGTCTAGAAACGCGTAGCAGAAACCTGGTTTGATTAAAAGATTTTAACTTTATCATACGGAAGTTGTCGCTCACAATCATTTACCTTATTTGGAGAGGTATCTTATGTTTATAATCCATTGGAGGCTGCAGTATAGGTGTTGCAGAGACGCGGATTTGCTCCAATTAAGCAACGCTGAAATCCACCTGTTTCCTTTACATCTGAGGCCACCCAGTGTGCTAATTCTCAACGCTGAGACCCACCCGCCTGCATTCCATCCGAGGCCACCCAGTGTGCTAACCACTGAGAGTGTTAGTCTGCCTGATAGCACCGGTCACAGAACGGTGCCGAGCTGTTCGGTAAGCCTTTTTGAATTCCTTGCCTTCTGAATCTGTATCAACAGTATCACGCTATGTGGCGCCCTCTTTCTCACTCTTAATCACTACAAGAGAATGCTGGTTTCGCTCAAAACATGCTGGAAGCTCATATCACTGTACTCCCCAAGCCAGGGAAACCCCCTACTAAACCAGAGAGCTACCGACCTATTTCGCTTCTGAATACAGATGTGAAGATCTACGCCAAGGTTTTGGCTAATAGGTTGAATCCCCTACTGAATCAATTGGTCCATACAGATCAAGTGGGTTTTGTCCCAGGGAGGGAGGCTAGGGAGAACACCCTTAAATTCACCCAACTTATATCATATTCCTGAAATAACAATATACCACTAGCAATATTATCCACAGAGGTGGAAATCGATGTCGATTCCCATGCTGGACCATTGGAAAGCCCATGTTACACTTACTCTAAACTTAGATAGAAGACATTACTGGGAGTCAGGTAGAGTTGGGACACATGAGTTAATGATGATTAAGTGGAGGGAGGTATTGAAGGGCGATAACAGCGCATAGAGGTTGGTCTTTGTCTTCGTTGGGTTTAGGGTGAGCACTCGTTTAATCCGGGGTGTTCTTCTCCTTCTCTGCCTCTTTTCTTTTCTGCTTCTTTTCTTCTCCTATGTTGTACTTATTCTATCTGGATCTTTTTTTTTTCCCTCTCTCCCTTTCCCTTATACCTTATTCCCCTATAGACATTTATAGACATATAACCTGGCACTAGATATGGCTCAAACGGACATTATGTAACAATACCTGAGACTCCGGGCTGCGGAATTTTTTCTGATCCCTGTTTATTGTTACTGTTAATACAATTTTTTTTTGTTATTAAGATTATCTTTGGTTCTAGAGAATTTTATTAAAGAAAAAAAAGAAAATAATGGAGCGTATACATGGACATATGATGTAATTATTATATATATGCTTTGAAGAGTGTATTCCAATCATTGATTGATTGTGAGAAAGTTGTATGTCCTTATTCTGTTGTATTTATTTTTTCAATTATATTTCAATAAAGCTGTTTTGGAAAAAAAAAAAATATATATATAATAGCACACTGCGTGAAAGTTAAAGATTGTTAGCCAGTTAGCCTTCAACAATTGTTAAACAGAGAACACAGTTAATAGCGGTTATGCAGTATCTCCCCTTGCATTCACAGTGGAGAATGTAGTTTCAGCTCACCTCTCCATTACAACTTGAGTTAAGTCTAAATCCAAGTGCCACTTCCTCCGTTACAGAGATGGTTGTCACAAATTTCTCTGCTTATCCGGATAGACTAGCGGCATTTCCGATAAGGTAGGGACCACGTCCCAACGGTGAGCAGTTCCTCCGACTGTTTTAATACCTCCTAGTATCCAGGACTAGGGAACTCTTCTGGGGGCAAACCGACTCCAACCGTACAAGCACCACGCTCACGGAGCTCCAGTGGGTGTGATCAATCGCCTTAGCTTGCAACACGTGTTTCACCCATTCCAATGATCCTATTGGGCTTCGTCAGGTATGTGGTTTAAGCATGTCACATAGAGACTATTTATATTCTGCCGGGTGAAATATTTAACTAGTTCGGTGTCAGGAATAAGGTGTATATAACTTAGTACCACACAAAAATAAAACATGCCAAATTGTACTTGTTATGGCTGGCTTCGCAAAAAGTATTATTCAGAAATCACATTCACTAATGTGATAACTAAACAAAATGCGGATAACTTGCGAGTTAAGTAATCCAAATCACAGGTGCAAATAGACACTTTTCATAAACAGCTTCAAAATTATATAATATAAAAGGAGGAAACATTTTTTCACTGAGTGTGACAATAATTTAGTATAAATGGTTACATTACATCAGCTACCTTTATACATAACGCTTGATCAGTAATGTAGGGTATTGAGGGCAAAAACGTCTTAAAGGGAATTTTTTATTATAGAGGGTAAATGGGGATATCCAAATTATTAGTAAATCATTATACCTTGCTTCTCTGATACTCACCAATTTCAATTATTTTCCAAATACAACTGGATCAACTTTATATATATATATATATATATATATAAATATATATATATATATATATATATATATATATGTGTGTGTGTGTGTGTATATATATATATATATATATATATATATATATATATATATACACACATATATATATTCCTATTTTAGTTTTTTTGCTGCTGTCATCTATATACTTGTGGAATATGTATTGGCTGTTTTTGTTTTGTATTAATATATTTCTGTAAGGGTTTATAGGCTCTCAAAAACCTCTATTAATACGTTTAAGATGGATTAATCAAAATGTGGCTGCTATCTTTGAATAGTATTTTAAGGGACACTGTGATGGAGTATTACAGATTCAGGAGGTTAATAGAGCCGTCACCATTTTTTGGGTGAGACAATGTTGTAGTTGTGGCGGTTTAGGAGTTAATAGTGTAGTGGGTTACTTTGCAGTGGGGTTGTGGTGGTTTTGGAGTTAATAGTGTAGTGGTGACTTTTTTGGGGGTTAGGGGTTAATAGTGTAGTGGTGACTTTTTGGGGGGTTAGGGGTTAATAGTGTAGTGGAGACTTTCCGGTGGGCTATGCAACAGGTTATAGGTGATTAAAGTAGGGGGCATATGGCTATTCAGGTTAGCACACAAGTATGAGTGTTAGTTTTTATTTCCACTTTTCTTTCTTCATTGAATACTATGGGAAACTACATTAACAAGGTCACGATATTCCAACTTCTGCTCCTTGCACATGTCGGGCTAGAGTGCAAGCGAAAAAGATTTACTTTCAAATTGTTATACGCACACTACCCGACGCACGCAATGAGCAGCAGTCGAGTCGAGTTAGCGCACGAGCGAGAGCAGTAATTACCGCTCCACTCGTAATCTGACCCCATAGGGCCGATTTATTAATAGTCAGACGGACATGATCCGCTGTACCAGATCATGTCCGCTCAACATCGCTGAATGCCGAAAGCATACACTGTCGGCATTTAACATTGCACAAGCAGATTCCTGGCCAATCGGCCGCTAGCAGGGGGTGTCAGTCATTCCAATCGTATGAGATTGGTTGGATTGATGTCCTCAGCCTCAGAGGAGGCATACGAGTTAAGGAGCGTGGTCTTAAGATCGCTGCTTCTTAACTCCTGTTTCCAGCGAGCCTGAAGGCTCGCGCAAAAACAGGGCCATTCAGCGCCATTTGGCCCTTAATAAATTGGCCCCTAAATGTCTTAGAATGTGAAAATGGCTTATTGGACCATGAAAACACAGCTGAGTGAACTCTAGTCCATTATTCCAAATTAAAACACATTCAAAAATCTGGCCAGTAGATGGCATCAGTGGATATAAAATATCAGCTATAACTGTCAACTGCTGAGAGATAGTACTTGAGTTTTAAATAGATATTAGAAAACCTGTTTAACATGGTTAAAGGGACACTGAACCCAAATTTTTTCTTTTGTGATTCAGATAGAGCATGACATTTTAAGGAACTTTCTAATTTACTCCTATTATCAAATTTTATTCATTCTCTTGGTATCTTTATTTGAAATGCAAGAATGTAAGTTTAGATGCCAGGCCATTTTTGGTGAACAACCTGGGTTGTTCTTGCTGATTGGTGGATAAATTCATCCACCAATAAAAAAAAGTGCTGTCCAGAGTGCTGAACAAACAAAAAAGCTTAGATGCCTTCTTTTTCAAATAAAGATAGCAAGAGAACTGAGAAAACTTGATAGTAGGAGTAAATTGGAAAGTTGCTTAAAATTGCATGCTCTATCTGAATCATGAAAGAAAATATTTGGGTTCCGTGTCCCTTTAAGTTGCTTCTCACTGTGTTAACTTCACCAGTACTTTACATTAAAAAAGCATTAAACGCCTGTTGCTTTTGTATGAAAATTGTAATTTGTTCCACACTCCCTAGAGGGGTTAAAAAGCAAATTCTGTAACCTGCAGTCTCTTCAATTAAAGTGCTAAAACAGGTTATTAATATGCAGCATTTTGTAGAGAAATTAGGTAACATAATTCATGTTTTAGCTTCTCTAGGGAGTATGAAGCAACACAAATTTGTACAGAAAATGTAGGTATGTAATATCCCTTTCAGAAAATTCTGCAGTAGGTTTCCATAAATAAAAAGTTAAATATATAGTATAGCTAAAATTTCACTATGAGTTGTACAAGACTAAAATATGGTCATCAACCTATACATACATATATATAACTAGCCAACAACTTACATTAAAGCCAGAGTTTAAGTTTTCTATCAAACATTTAAAAGCAAGACAATTCCTAACTTAATATACAATGACACACACATTAACTTGTACACAAAAACACACATGTACAAATACAAACACATGGACACAAATACACACATACATGCACAAACACATAGACATGCCTGGTTTGCGCATGAGCTTCCGTAAGCACACTGGCCGGCCAGCCGCAGCAGTTACAGCCCAGGTACCCCTCACAGTCCTTCCAGGTCCTCCCAAACAAACTCCAGTTAAGTCACTGCAGGTTTTCTGCTAGCAAGCACATGGAATGGGGGCAGGGGAGGGAGGAACACTTATTGTGTCACTACAATGCCGCATTTTCCCAAATTTGCAGAGTCTGTCCCTCACATTGTCCCACATCCCTACTGAAGCTTGCTGATTATTTAAAATTACATTTTGTGACATAGGTCCCAAATTTGGGAATGTCCTATAACATTTGGATGGTCACCTTATTTTAGTCCTCCCTCCTCAAATACAGCCGCCTCCTCAGCCTCTCTTCCCACCTCCCTGATATTCACTATCCTCTTCACCCTCTTACACAGCTTCCACAAATTAATAAAAAAAAACTTGGGTGTGTCTGAAACTCTCTCACAACTCATTATATTCTCTAGGCATTTTACACCTGCAGTTCTTACTGATTTAACTAACCAGATTAATGCAGGTAAGGTTTATTCAAAGTTCACAACACACTTATTCACCTGACAGAAATGTAATGTTACTAAACTAGAAGCAAATACAAGTTAAACTAGTTAAAATATTTTAGCCTACTTTGTATTTGCTGCACCTGGTAATCTGTAACAGTGGTAGTTGCTCCCCTGTTTATGTACTTTCCCCCTGTGAGTTTCATTATCCCAGAGAGCGTCATTACTTTCTAAGGGAGGCACCTCTAATCTCTCTGGAACTTCCAGAGCCTGCCTTCTTTAGAGAATTAATGAGACATATCCAAATATTAAATCACTTTATGTGACTTATCCATAAAAAGCTGAATAGAAATTATCACCTAAATATCTCTATGTAAAGAGGAAGGCATTTTACCATATAATTTTCTTTTTTTACCTCCTCATGATATCCCATAAGATCTCAGTAAAGCATTGATGATGCTGATTGCAAGCTCCCCCTGCTGACAGACTCCTGCACTGCAGCTACATCAATAATGTGCGAAAGAAGAAGCACTCAACTGATTGTGTCAAGTGGCAACATAACTGACCATCTGTACTGCACTGTGGACTGCTACAAAATAAAAGTTCATTTGTATGAAATTACCTAAAAATAATTTAATTGAAATTTGGCAGTTAAAAGTAATAGTAGTAAAACTGCCAAATTTCAGCAGAATTACATTTTATATTGTTTCAAAGTTATGCAATTTTTAAAATTAAAAATTTTCAGCAAATTAATTCAACTCTGCATCCAATATTTTTTTTACATCCAAATTTGGTCAGAAACTCCCGGATGACTGGCCATAAAAATGAGTCAGCAGGTACAGATATTGCACAATGAACAAGGTCTCAATGTAATTGTGTAAGACTCTGAGCAACAGAGTCCTTATGGTTAATATATCTGTAGTTTTGAATATTAATATATATTATTTTTGGACTTTTTCTTTAACAAACTTTTAAATCTATTTTTGTGGTAGAGAGATGTTATTATATAATAGCATCATGAAAATTATTTAGTCACTAAATTGGAGCTTATATGAAAAAGATATGCTGCATTAATTAAAAGGATACATATTCTTTTGTGATTCAGACATAGGGGTCTATTAATCAAGATCCGAACGAATGCCCCGTGTTTCCGGCGAGCCTTCAGGCTCCCCAGAAACAAAAGTTATGAACCAGCGGTCCATAACCTGTCCGCCTGCTCTGAGGCGGCAGACAAAAATCAACCCGATCAAATACGATCGGGTTGATTGACACCCCCTGCTAGAGGCCGATTGGCCACGAATCTGCAGGGGGCGGTATTGCACCAGCAGTTCACAAGAACTGCTTGGGCAATGATAAATGCTGACAGCGTATGCTGTCAGCATTCAGCGATGTCTGTCGGGCATGATACGCTACAGCAGAGGCGTAACTAGAAACCACAGAGCCCAGGTGCAAGAATCTAAAAAGGGCCCCCGCCCCCAAAAAAAGGTAAATTTTATACATATCTTTTTTTTTTAACATTTAACACAGAAAAAAAAATGTGAATCAGATTACAGTCTGTGAGATGGTCTGACCCCCTATTACTGTATATAGTGACACTGTTTAACCCACCAGTACTGTATATGTGAGTTAGTGACAGTCTGTAATCTGCCGGTGAGATGGCTGGCCTGACCCTACCCACCCCAGTACTTTATAAAGTGACCACAGTAGTCAGTGACATGGTCCAGCCCCCCATACTGTATAGAGTGGTACTTTATAGTGACACTGTTTACCCCCCACCCCCCCATGCTGTAGTAACAAGGTCTGTAGTTTGCTGGTTCCACAAACATACACACACACACACATACATGCATAAATACACACACAGTCACATACATACATACACACATAAACACCAATGGGTAAAACAGAAAAATAACCCCTGTAGTCAGAGGCAGAGACACTAGTGAAGCATCACATCACACTCACATGATATCAGTGCAGGCAGTGGCAGATCAAAAAAAATGTTTTAAGCTGGGCCCCCACCCTCGGGGGCCCAGTCGCAGTTGTGACTTCTGCACCCCCTGTATTTCTGCCCCTGCGCTACAGTGTATCGGTCAGGTTAGGAAAAGTCCAGAAGACCCAAATGCTAGGGCGAACTTAAACAACACCCGTGCACTCTGAGTATAATCCAGGACGTGACCCCACAACAACCTCTAAAAAAACAATGTACTCACGATGTGGAGCAGGGTTAGCCTGAGTCCAAAGTAATTCAAGATATCAGCCAAATAGACTTCTGAGTAAGGAACTGGTTACAGGAAAAGTCTTCCACAGAATCAGGAGAGCAGGGATAGTCCACTTATACTCAGACAGAGGAAGGGTAAACAAGAAACAGTTAATAATGCAGGAGTAGGTAACTTGTTATCAGGCAGTTTGAGGGTTAATACTGTGTAGTCAGTCCTTGAAGAGTTTGGCAACAGATTATCAGGCAGTTTGTAGGTTTATACTGAGTAGTCAGTACATGCAGAGTTAGATAACAGGATAACAGGTAGTTTGAGCGTTAATACAGATTAATCAGTACTTGCAGGGATTGGCAACAGGTTGTCATGCAGTTTGAGAGTTTACACTGAAATAACAGTCGCCTAGATTTAGAGTTTGGCGTTAGCCGTCAAAAGCAGCGTTTAATTGCTCCTAACGTTGCTTTTTACCGCCCGCTGGTATTTAGAGTCAGGCAGGAAAGGGTCTAACGCTCACTTCCAAGCCGCGACTTTTCCATACCGCAGATCCCCTTACGCCAATTGCGTATCCTATCTTTTCAATGGGATCTTCCTAATGCCTGTATTTAGAGTCTTGGCTGAAGTGAGCTGTAGAGCCTCTACCGACAAGACTCCATCCACAGGAAAAAGTCAGTAGTTAAGAGCTTTCTGGGCTAACGGCGGTTTATAAAGCTCTTAACTACTGTGCTCTAAAGTACACTAACACCCATAAACTACCTATGTACCCCTAAACCGAGGTCCCCCCACATTGCCGCCACTCTAATAAAAAATTGTAACCCCTAATCTGCAGACCGCATACCGCCGCCACCTACATTATACCTATAAACCCCTAATCTGCTGCCCCTAACATCGCAGACACCTACATAATATTTATTAACCCCTAATCTGCCCCCCCCCAACTTCGCCGCTACCTACCTACACTTATTAACCCCTAATCTGCCGACTGGAGCTCGCCGCTACTCTAATAAATGTATTAACCCCTAAACCGCCTCACTCCCGCCTCAAAAACCCTATAATAAATAGTATCAACCCCTAATCTGCCCTCCCTAACATCGCCGACACCTAACTTGAAGTATTAACCCCTAATCTGCCGACCGGACCTCGCTGCTACTATAATAAATGTATTAACCCCTAAAGCTAAGTCTAACCCTAACCCTCCCCTAAGTTAAATATAATTTTATTCTAACGAAATAAATTAACTCTTATTAAATAAAGTATTCCTATTTAAAGCTAAATACTTACCTGTAAAATAAACCCTAATATAGCTACAATTTAACGAATAATTATATTGTAGCTATTTTAGAATTTATATTTATTTTACAGGCAACTTTGTATTTATTTTAACTAGGTACAATAGCTATTAAATCGTTATTTACTATTTAATAGCTACCTAGTTAAAATAATTACAAAATTACCTGTAAAATAAATCCTAACCTAAGTTACAATTAAACCTAACACTACACTATCATTAAATTAATTAAATAAATTAACTACAATTACCTACAATTAAATTTAATTAAATAAACTAAACTATAGTACAAAAAAAGACAAACACTAAATTAAATTGATCGGAACAGCCAATAGAATGCGAGCTCAGCCAATCCGATTGAACTTGAATCTGATTAGCTGATTCAATCAGCCAATCAGATTTTTCCTACCTTAATTCCGATTGGCTGATAGAATCCTATCAGCCAATCGGAATTCGAGCGACGCCATCTTGGATGACGTCATTTAAAGGAACCTTCATTCGGCGAATAGGCGTCGTAGAAGAGGATGGATCCGCGTCGGCTGGAAGAAGATGGCTCCACTCCGGATGGATGAAGATAGAAGATGCCACTTGGATGAAGATGTCTACCGGTCTGGATGTCCTTTTCTGCCCGGATAGGATGAAGACTTCTGCCGCTCCGGATGTCTTCTTTTGGTCCATCGGTGCCCGGTTGGGTGAAGACGACTCAAGGTAGGGAGATCTTCAGGGAGGTAGTGCTAGGTTTATTTAAGGGGGGTTTGGGTTAGAGTAGGGGTATGTGGGTGGTGGGTTGTAATGTTGGGGGGTGGTATTGTGTTTTTTTTACAGGCATAAGAGCTGATTTCTTTGGGGCATGCCCCGCAAAAAGCCCTTTTAAGGGCTGGTAAGGTAATAGAGCTGTTAACTTTTTAAATTTAGATTAGGGTAGGGAATTTTTTTATTTTGGGGGGCTTTGTTATTTTACTAGGGGGCTTAGAGTAGGTGTAATTAGCTTAAAATTCTTGTAATCTTTTTTTATTTTTTGTAATTTAGTTTAGTTTATTTAATTGTAGGCACTTGTAGTTAATTGATTTAATTTATTTATTGATAGTGTAGTGTTAGGTTTAATTGTAACTTAGGGAGGGCAGATTAGGGGTTGATACTATTTATTATAGGGTTTTTGAGGCGGGAGTGAGGCGGTTTAGGGGTTAATACATTTATTAGAGTAGCGGCGAGCTCCGGTCAGCAGATTAGGGGTTAATAAGTTTAGGTAGGTAGCGGCAACGTTGGGGGGGGCAGATTAGGGGTTAATAAATATAATTTAGGTGTTGGCGATGTTAGGGGCAGCAGATTAGGGGTACATAGGGATAATGTAGGTTGCAGCGGTGTACGGAGCGGCAGATTAGGGGTTAATTGTCTAATGCAGGTCTCAGCGATAGCGGGGGCGGCAGATTACGGGTTAATAAGTGTAAGATTAGAGGCGTTTAGACTTGGGGTTCATGTTAGGGTGTTACATGCAGACTTAGAAAGTGTTTCTCCATAGGAAACAATGGGGCTGCGTTAGGAGCTTAACGCTGCTTTTTGGCAGGTGTTAGGTTTTTTCTCAGCCCAAACTGCCCTATTGTTTCCTATGGGGGAATCGTGCACGAGCACGTTTTTCCAGCTAGCCGCTACCGTAAGCAACGCTGGTATTGAGAGTTGAAGTGGCGGTAAATATGCCTTTACGCTCCCTTTTTGGAGCCTAACGCAGCCCTTCAGAGAACTCTCAATACCAGCGTTGTTTAAAAGGTGCGGGGGGGGGGGGAAAGGAGCGTTAGCTACGCGGGTCTTTACCATCAAAACTCTAAATCTAGCCGAGTATTTGCAGAGTTTTGGCAACAGGTAAACATGCAGTTTGAGAGTTTCAGAGAATAAACCGTCTTTGCAATGTTTGGCAACACGATATCAAGCAGTTTGAAGGTTTACACTGAGTAAACAGTATTTGCAGAGTTTTGGCAACAGGTAAACAAGCAGATTGAGAGATTCACAGAATAAATAGTACTTGCAACAGGTTATCAGGAAGTAAAGGATTAACCCAGGATAGTCAGTCTTTGCAGAGTTTGGCAGTTAGAGAGATTCCACAGCAAAGTCCTCACAGGAGCCACAAAGAGTAACAAACAAATGGGCACTGAAGAAACAGGAAGCCCGGAATAAAAAGCCTGGTAGTGACATCATCAGGAAGGGGCGGCTCAGACTACCTGTCAATCAAGCACACAGAGAGGACAGCTTGAGCTTCCCAGCGGCCGAGCGTGACAGTATCATGTCGGACAGACATTGGTAAATCTACTTCGGACAATGTGGAAAACAGCATACCTATCCTTTGTTGAGGGACACGGAATGTCAGACTTGCCAGGTCCTCTTGTACATCTAAAATAAAAAATGATTACAGCCTCCAAATAGATTAAAAAACTTAATTTTTCCATGTAGGGTCCAAGAAAAAGCATACAACGTTTCAGGCCTGTATTAGGCCCTTAGTCATGTACATGACTAAGGGCCTAATACAGGCCTGAAACAGGACACTGCTATCCATGTTGAGAACTCTGACAGAAAAAGAGAAGACAGACTGGAAGAACTCATTGGGAAAAATTGTTCACGCCTATAAATCGTACTGTTGGAGAAAAACAAGAAACGTATCAAGACTACGTCACAGACATGCAAAAGAGAGTGAGTGAAGCATACCACATTGCATCCAAAGCAACCAACAAAGAAGCAACCAGAGGAAAAGTATACTATGATATAAGAATCCATGGAAATGATTTAGAACCTGGTGGTCGAGTGCTTTTTCGCAACTTAACTGGAAGAGGAGGACCTGGGAAAATTCTATCCTACTGGGAAGAGAACAGCCAAGCCCCAAACGACCCCCTGCCTGCTCCCCGAGGCCCGAAAGCCACTTACCCTCCCTTGCTCTGGGACCGATCCCACCCCCATCTGCCAGCACCACGCCCCCACTCTGCTTCTACCAATCACATCATCCAAGTCAAAACTGTCTGTGCATCCTGGGTTGCCTCCACTCGTTACACACACACATATAT
Source organism: Bombina bombina (assembly GCF_027579735.1). NCBI lineage: Eukaryota > Metazoa > Chordata > Amphibia > Anura > Bombinatoridae > Bombina > Bombina bombina. The sequence continues at coordinate 893,974,862 of NC_069500.1, forward strand.
ATATATATATATATACATATATATATATATATATATATATACACACACACAACAAACAAAAGCAACCCAAGACACACAAACAACACCGACCCAGATGATGTGACTGGCAAAAGCAGAACGAAAACACAATGCCAACAGACAAAGGCAGGATCGATCCCAGAACAAAAGAAAACAAGCAACTCCCAAACCCCAAAGAACAAACAGAAGGGCCACCCGAAGCCCGGCTGCCCGATCGCCATCACAAACCGACGCGCACAGAACAGAACACCACGGCAGGCCGCCCCACACTCGCAAAACAAACAAAAAAGCACTCACCACGCCATCCCCTAGGATCCCCGGAATGCCCGCCAAACAAACAAACCACCGATGCCGCCACACCACACGAGGAGCACAGAGAGCCGCACACGACCCTCAACAAAATGAGAAAATGCACAGCCCGAGCAGGACTCCGGGAGCCCGGAGAGACAACAGAGGGGCAAAAGAAAACAGAGCACACCAACGAGACAGCAGCTGTCCCCCCGAGCAGTGCGCCGGGCGATCCCCCCCCCCACCCGCAGCACAAGGACCACTGCAAAATAGAGCAAACAATTTTTCCCAAAAAAATGATAACAAACTACTAGCCTACAAGGGTGCCAGCCACAGACGAGGCCAGTTCAAAATAGACAAGGCCAGCCCAAAAGACACCATCTAGGAAAAAAACCAAGACAATCGCTGCAAACTTCACAGCAGCAGCAGCCCCAGTCACGCCGTGCTGTCCACACGCGCGCATGCCCACAGCAACAAGTAGAGACTTCCGGGTTTGTCAACATAACTTTCAGCCATGTCGGCACGGAGCTGTCAGAAAGTGAAGGAAATGTAAAAAATAAATAAAAAAAATAAACCTATAAAAAAAAGAAATAGCGATTTGCATTTAAAAAAAATAAAGAAACATTCGGCTAGATTTAGAGTTTTGCGGCCAAAGGGGTGCGTTAGCTACGCGTGCTTTTTTTCCCCCGCACCTTTTAAATACCGCTGGTATTTAGAGTTAACAGAATGGCTGCGTTAGGCTCCAAAAAGGGAGCGTAGAGCATATTTACCGCCATTGCAACTCTCAATACCAGCGGTGCTTACGGACGCGGCCAGCTTCAAAAACGTGCTCGTGCACGATTCCCCCATAGGAAATAATGGGGCAGTTTGAGCTGAAAAAAAACCTAACACCTGCAAAAAAGCAGCGTTCAGCTCCTAACGCAGCCCCATTGTGTCCTATGGGAAAACACTTTGAATGTCTGCACCTAACACCCTAACATGTACCCCGAGTCTAAACACCCCTAACCTTACACTTATTAACCCCTAATCTGCCGCCCCCGCTATCGCTGACCCCTGCATATTATTATTAACCCCTAATCTGCCGCTCCGTACACCGCCGCAACCTACTTTATCCCTATGTACCCCTAATCTGCTGCCCCTAACACCGCCGACCCCTATATTATATTTATTAACCCCTAATCTGCCCCCTCAACGTCGCCGACACCTACCTACACTTATTAACCCCTAATCTGCCGACCGGACCTCGCCGCTACTATAATAAAGTTATTAACCCCTAATCCGCCTCACTCCCGCCTCAATAACCCTATAATAAATAGTATTAACCCCTAATCTGCCCTCCCTAACATCACCGATGCCTAACTTCAAGTATTAACCCCTAATCTGCCGACCGGACCTCACCGCTACTCTACTAAATGTATTAACCCCTAAAGCTAAGTCTAACCCTAACCCTAACACCCCCCTAAGTTAAATATAATTTTATTCTAACGAAATAAATTAACTCTTATTAAATAAATTATTCCTATTTAAAGCTAAATACTTACCTGTAAAATAAATCCTAATATAGCTACAATATAAATTATAATTATATTGTAGCTATTTTAGAATTAATATTTATTTTACAGGCAACTTTGTATTTATTTTAACCAGGTACAATAGCTATTAAATAGTTAATAACTATTTAATAGCTACCTAGTTAAAATAATTACAAAATTACCTGTAAAATAAATCCTAACCTAAGTTACAATTAAACCTAACACTACACTATCAATAAATAAATTAAATACAAATAAATACACTAACTAAAGTACAAAAAATAAAAAAGAACTAAGTTACAAAAAATAAAAAAATATTTACAAACATTAGAAAAATATTACAACAATTTTAAGCTAATTACACCTACTCTAAGCCCCCTAATAAAATAACAAAGCCCCCCAAAATAACAAAATGCCCTACCCTATTCTAAAATTAAAATAGAAAAGCTCTTTTACCTTACCAGTCCTTAAAAGGGCCTTTTGCGGGGCATGCCCCAAAGAATTCAGCTCTTTTGCCTGGAAAAAAAAACATACAATACCCCCCCCCCAACATTACAACCCACCACCCACATACCCCTAATCTAACCCAAACCCCCCTTAAATAAACCTAACACTAAGCCCCTGAAGATCTTCCTACCTTATCTTCACCACACCGGGTATCAGCGATCGGTCCAGGCTCCGATGTCTTGATCCAAGCCCAAGCGGGGGCTGAACGTCCATCCTCCGGCTGAAGTCTTGATCCAAGCGGCGGCTGAAGAAGTCCATCTTCGGGCAGAAGTCTTCATCCTATCCGGGCAGAAGAGGAGATCCGGAACGGCAAACATCTTCATCCAAGTGGCATCTTCTATGTTCTTCCATCCGATGACGAGCGGCTCCATCTTGAAGACCTCCGGCGCGGATCCATCCTCTTCTTCCGACGACTAGACGACGAATGAAGGTTCCTTTAAGGGACGCCATCTTGGATTCGGAACAGCCAATAGAATGCGAGCTCAATCTGATTGGCTGATCCAATCAGCCAATCGGATTGAACTTGAATCTGATTGGCTGATCAGAATTTTCCTACCTTAATTCCGATTGGCTGATAGAATCCTATCAGCCAATCGGAATTCGAGGGATGCCATCTTGGATGACGTCCCTTAAAGGAACCTTCATTTGTCGTCTAGTCGTCGGAAGAAGAAGATGGATCCGCGCCGGAGGTCTTCCAGATGGAGCCGCTCGTCATCGGATGGAAGAACATAGAAGATGCCACTTGGATGAAGATGTTTGCCGGTCCGGATCTCCTCTTCTGCCCTGATAGGATGAAGACTTCTGCCCGAAGATGGACTTCTTCAGCCGCCGCTTGGATCAAGACTTCAGCCGGAGGATGGACGTCTTCAGCCCCCCGCTTGGGCTTGGATCAAGACATCGGAGCCTGAACCGATCGCTGATACCCGGTGTGGTGAAGATAAGGTAGGAAGATCTTCAGGGGCTTAGTGTTAGGTTTATTTAAGGGGGGTTTGGGTTAGATTAGGGGTATGTGGGTGGTGGGTTGTAATGTTGGGGGGGGTATTGTATGTTTTTTTTCCAGGCAAAAGAGCTGAATTCTTTGGGGCATACCCCACAAAAGGCCCTTTTAAGAGCTGGTAAGGTAAAAGAGCTTTTCTATTTTAATTTTAGAATAGGGTAGGGCATTTTTTTATTTTGGGGGGGCTTTGTTATTTTATTAGGGGGCTTAGAGTAGGTGTAATTAGTTTAAAATTGTTGTAATATTTTTCTAATGTTTGTAAAAAAAAATTTATTTTTTGTAACTTAGTTCTTTTTTATTTTTTGTACTTTAGTTAGTTTATTTAATTGTATTTATTTGTAGGTATTGTATTTAATTTATTTATTGATAGTGTAGTGTTATGTTTAATTGTAACTTAGGTTATGATTTATTTTACAGGTAATTTTGTAATTATTTTAACTAGGTAGCTATTAAATAGTTATTAACTATTTAATAGCTATTGTACCTGGTTAAAATAAATACAAAGTTGCCTGTAAAATAAATATTAATCCTAAAATAGCTACAATATAATTATTATTTATATTGTAGCTATATTAGGATTTATTTTACAGGTAAGTATTTAGCTTTAAATAGGATTAATTTATTTAATAAGAGTTAATTTATTTAGTTAGATAAAAATTATATTTAACTTAGGGGGGTGTTAGGGTTAGGGTTAGACTTAGCTTTAGGGGTTAATACATTTATTAGAGTAGCGGCGAGGTCCGGTCAGCAGATTAGGGGTTAATACTTGAAGTTAGGTGTCGGTGATGTTAGGGAGGGCAGATTAGGGGTTAATACTATTTATTATAGGGTTATTGAGGCGGGGGTGAGGTGGATTAGGGGTTAATACATTTATTAGAGTAGCGGTGAGGTCCAGTCGGCAGATTAGGGGTTAATAATTGTAGGTAGGTGGAGGCGAAGTTGGGGGTGGCAGATTAGGGGTTAATAAATATAATATAGGGGTCGGCGGTGTTAGGGGCAGCAGATTAGGGGTACATAGGGATAATGTAGGTTGCGGCGGTGTGCGGTCTGCAGATTAGGGGTTAAAAAAATGTAATAGAGTCGCGGCGATGTGGAGGGGCCTCAGTTTAGGGGTGCATAGGTAGTTTATGGGTGTTAGTGTACTTTAGAGCACAGTAGTTAAGAGCTTTATGAACCGGCGTTAGCCCAAAAAGCTCTTTAACTCCTGACTTTTTTCTGCGGCTGGAGTTTTGTCGTTAGATTTCTAACGCTCACTTCAGCCAAGACTCTAAATACTGGCGTTAGAATGATCCCATTGAAAAGATAGGATACGCAAATGGCGTAGGGGGATCTGCGGTATGGAAAAGTCGCGGCTGCAAAGTGAGCGTTAGACCCTTTCCTGACTGACTCTAAATACCAGCGGGCGGTAAAAACCAGCGTTAGGACCCCCTAACGCTGGTTTTGACGGCTAACGCCAAACTCTAAATCTAGCCGATTATGAATAAAAAACAAACAAAACACTAATGACAAGTGTTTAAAGTCCCTTTAATATAACTGTGTTGGTTATGCAAAACTGGGGAATGAGTAATAAAGGGAATAACTATCTTTTTAAACAATAAAAATTATGGTGTTGACTGTCCCTTTAAGTATTAAGCAATTTTATTAAATATTTTGTTTGTTTGTTATTATTGACAAAATCATTACTGCATTGTTCATAGTTCTTGTGCTGCTCCTCCTACCAGCAGGTGGCGATTGCTATGTTCTCAACCACAGTAACTAATTGTTACCATGGAAATACCTCCGTGGTTCAGTAATCCTGGAACAAGCACTGAATACAGTAAAGAAACATAGCACCAGTTAAGCAGAGTTATTTATCTGTTTCAGATGAAAATCACAAAATAAATGTGTTGCACCAGAACAAGCTCGGCCTCTTTATTCTAAAATTGCAACACACACGGGGCTCTACGGGCGAGACCTAAGAGTGGTGATTCACCATTATAGTTAAAATGTTTAGTTTTCAATAGAAAGAGGTAATTCTTGCAGCTGTAAGGAAGAATCCAACTTTTAAATTTCAGGGGCCAGTTATACAATTTTACCAGGACATTTGCTTGAGAACACTACAGAAATGCAGCATCTTGCACCCTCTTACACTACTTTTTAGGAAAAACCAGATCAACTATAGATGGGCTTTCCCATTTGCACTGCACGTTTAACACAATGACAAAACTATAACTCTCAAGGAAGTACAAGATATTCAAGATGTTTGCAAACACCTTAAGTTAGAGAGCCCTGACCTCCCGCCTATCTCACGGGACACTGGGATGTCCCAATCCTCCCACCAATGGGAACACGCTCTAAAAGAAAAAGTGGAACAAGGTCTCCAAGAAAAGGCAGAAAACCTGAGCCTCTCCCATGGGACTTTGCTACTTCTTTCTCCTATATCTGGTAGGTCCCATAGTCTCATCTGGGTAGCTCAGACTGATGGATCCACACGTAGAAGACAACTCAGGGACTGTTGTTGGAGGGGACACAAGCTGTAGATGAATATATCTAGTTATTCACATTACTTTCTGTGTCTTCCACTGACCTCCCTAATTTGTTTCTGGACATATATGAAAGTGTATTCCAGAGGTTGGAACTTTATGAAGCAAAGGTCTGTTTTTGATTTTTATACTTTTTCTAGTGTCCACATAAGATAGGGTTGGTTTACCAACGATAACAGATGGACTAGAAAAAACTTTTTTAAATGGACAGTATACACCAATTTTCATATAACTGCATGTAACAGACAATACTATAATGAAGAATATGCACAGATACTGATCTAAAAATCCAGTATAAAACCTTTTAAAAACTTACTTAGAAGCTCCAAGTTTAGCTCTTTTTATGAGATTAGCTAGAACACCCAGTGAAAGGGGCCGGCCGCAGATACCCCCTCCCCCTACTTCCCTGCATATGAAAAGAATAGACAGATTAGACAGCAGTGGTCTGTAAACACATCTATGCATCTGACACTTTGGAGCTTGGTTTAGAATATGAAACCAGCACAATTTTATTTAAAAATAAGCAAAACTATACATTGATACAAAAACCTCCCAGATGGGCTATATAAATGGATCATCTAGAAAACATTTATGCAAAGAAAAATCTAGTGTATAATGTATCTTTAAGCTGCAATGGTCTAAAGTATTTACTTTATTTTTATACAATGTTGAGTAAGGTGGATTATTTATTAATATTTCATAGCTACTCAACCCAGAGATAACTTAACCGCTTTTGTTTCTGAATGATTATGATATTTATACACCCCACCCCAATGTTTGTGTACTTTGTGTGGTTAACTCCTGTACATGCTCTACACAGTTTTGTTCTTGTGTTCTTTTTATGTTATGCACTTTCTGTATTGATTTTTTAATTCTGCCGAACAATGGAAGATTGAAAACAAGGGGTGGGAGGTGAGGTGTCTGTTCCTTGGGAGGGTTGCAGGGTTTTGAGAGACAATTCCTTTAAATTGGGAGGTGAAATCTATCTTATCTGATGTCTCCTAATTTGAGAATAAACTCACATAATGTGAGAGACCTTAATAAAGATATTAAATGTAGAACAGCCCTAAATCAATGTTCAAACTCAAAGGCCAACGTTATCTTCCTACAGGAAACCTGCCAGTCGATACCAAACTATTGGACTAGACATTTTCCACAGAACTTTCATTCCTCCACCAATAGGAAGAAAAAAGGGGTCTCCATCGTCATACATAGGGGCCGATTCAGGCTCTCCGAAGACAGAAATTAAGAAGCTGCGGTGTTAAGAACAGTGCTCCTTAACTCATCCGTCTGCTCTGAGGCTGCGGACATCAATCCGCCCGGTCGCATACAATCGGGTTGATTGACACCCCCTGCTAGCGGCCAATTGGCCGCGAATCTGCAGGGGACTGCATTGCACAAGCAGTTCACCAGAATTGCTTGTGCAATGATTAATGCCAACAGCGTATGCTGTAGGCATTTATCGATGTGTGGCAGACATGATCGCTACAGCGGATCATGTCTGTCCGCACCATGATAAATCTACTCCATAATTCGCTCAATTTTAATACAGACAAAGTCATCAGGGACAGGGAGGGTAGATACATAATAGTTAGGGGATGAACACAAAACACAAAGAATACCCTCTGCAATATAAATGCCCCTAATGAAAAGTAAGCTTCCTTTCGCCAGGTCATGCATCTACTGACAATGGTCACAATGTAGAATCATCCTGGCAGGTGACTTCAGTATCCTCATGTACTCATTCTGCAGACACTGCAGTGAGGCTTACAAAGCAAACAACATAGACATAACTCTATAGTTAAATTAATTAGGGGACTCTCTATCAGCCCACAATATTGTAAATTCATGGATAACCTTATATGCATCAACAAAAGATTACACATACTACCAGAGGCGTATATAGGTTTTGTGCTGCCCTAGGCACTCCAAATCCTGCTACCCCCCCCCCCCCCCCACACACACACACACACATACACAATTTAGGCCATTTTTGGCCATAACATTTTTTGGTCATGGAGTAATGTGACTTTTTTCCCCTCTGCATTTCCAAATGAAATGTTCTCAAGCCAGGGCTCGTAAAAAGCCGAGATTTAGTAATTAGCATCCCTTTAAATAATGGTAAATGGCTCCAACCTGCCTAAATATATATAGCTATATAATTTTAATATAAAGCACTTGTAAACCACATTGCTTGTGCTCTTGGGCAAAACATCAGCTATTTGCAAGTATATTTCACTTTGAAAATACATATATAATTTATTTATAAAGAAAGGAACTTGCAGAGTTATATTGGTATTTTATAGCATCATTTGTTAAAAAAATATTTTTTAAGTTTATCTAGGAATCAAAAATTGTTTGGTCATCTGAATGTCTGTGAGTGTTCAGAAGTTTGTTTTGAGAAATACAAGGAAGGAAAGATATCTAGAAGACATATTTCACACAATGGGGCATATCTATCAAGCTCCGGATAGAGCTTGAGGCCCTGTTTTTCTGGCGAGCCTGCAGGCTCGCCAGAAACACCAGTTATGAAGCAGCAGTCTAAAGACCACTGCTCCATAACCTGTCCGCCTGCTCTGAGCAGACGGACAGACATCGCCGCAATTCAACCCGATCGAGTACGATCGGGTTGATTGACACCCCCCTGCTGGCGGCCGATTGGATCAGGTCCGCCAGACTTTGATAAATAGAGGCCACTGTATTCTCAAACACACAAAAAGAACACATGCAGATATTGCATTTTTTAAAGATAAATTCATTATGATTAATTGACCAGTTCATTATGATATATTGTAAACTCATTGCAGAATTTCTGTGAGTCCTGTGACTAATAAATATTTAGTTTAAATAAGTACACAAAAGTAATTGCAATAAATCCCATTAAAGCCATGTTATGGAGTTTTAAATGGCTTTAATGGGATTTAATGGGATTTAATGGCACCAATAAAATATGAAAAACATAATTTATGTAAGAACTTACCTGATAAATTCATTTCTTTCATATTAGCAAGAGTCCATGAGCTAGTGACGTATGGGATATACATTCCTACCAGGAGGGGCAAAGTTTCCCAAACCTCAAAATGCCTATAAATACACCCCTCACCACACCCACAAATCAGTTTAACGCATAGCCAAGAAGTGGGGTGATAAGAAAAAAGTGCGAAAGCATAAAAAATAAGGAATTGGAATAATTGTGCTTTATACAAAAAAATCATAGCCACCACAAAAAAGGGTGGGCCTCATGGACTCTTGCTAATATGAAAGAAATTAATTTATCAGGTAAGTTCTTACATAAATTATGTTTTCTTTCATGTAATTAGCAAGAGTCCATGAGCTAGTGACGTATGGGATAATGACTACCCAAGATGTGGATCTTCCACGCAAGAGTCACTAGAGAAGGAGGGATAAAATAAAGACAGCCAATTCCGCTGAAAAAAATCCACACCCAAAAATAAAGTTTAAATCTTATAATGAAAAAAACCCAAATTATAAGCAGAAGAATCAAACTGAAACAGCTGCCTGAAGTACTTTTCTACCAAAAAGAGCTTCAGAAGAAGAAAACACATCAAAATGGTAGAATTTAGTAAAAGTATGCAAAGAAGACCAAGTTTCTGCTTTGCAAATCTGATCAACCGAAGCTTCATTCCTAAACGCCCAGGAAGTAGAAACTGACCTAGTAGAATGAGCTGTAATCCTTTGAGGCGGAGTTTTACCCGACTCGACATAAGCATGATGAATTAAAGATTTCAACCAAGATGCCAAAGAAATGGCAGAGGCCTTCTGACCTTTCCTAGAACCGGAAAAGATAACAAATAGACTAGAAGTCTTTCGGAAATTCTTAGTAGCTTCAATATAATATTTCAAAGCTCTAACTACATCCAAAGAATGCAATGATCTCTCCTTAGAATTCTTAGGATTAGGACACAATGAAGGAACCACAATTTCTCTACTAATGTTGTTAGAATTCACAACCTTAGGTAAAAAATTCAAAAGAAGTTCGCAGCACCGCCTTATCCTGATGAAAAATCAGAAAAGGAGACTCACAAGAAAGAGCAGATAATTCAGAAACTCTTCTAGCAGAAGAGATGGCCAAAAGAAACAAAACTTTCCAAGAAAGTAATTTAATGTCCAATGAATGCATAGGTTCAAACGGAGGAGCTTGAAGAGCCCCCAGAACCAAATTCAAACTCCAAGGAGGAGAAATCGACTTAATGACAGGCTTTATACGAACCAAAGCTTGCACAAAACAATGAATATCAGGAAGATTAGCAATCTTTCTGTGAAAAAGAATAGAAAGAGCAGAGATTTGTCCTTTCAAGGAACTTGCAGACAAACCTTTATCCAAACCATCCTGAAGAAACTGTAGAATTCTCGGAATTCTAAAAGAATGCCAGGAAAAATGATGAGAAAGACACCAAGAAATGTAAGTCTTCCAAACTCGATAATATATCTTTCTAGATACAGATTTGCGAGCCTGTAACATAGTACTAATCACAGAGTCAGAGAAACCTCTTTGACTAAGAATCAAGCGTTCAATCTCCATACCTTTAAATTTAAGGATTTGAGATCCTGATGGAAAAAAGGACCTTGTGACAGAAGGTCTGGTCTTAATGGAAGAGTCCATGGTTGGCAAGAGGCCATCCGGACAAGATCCGCATACCAAAACCTGTGAGGCCATGCTGGAGCCACCAGCAGAACAAACGAGCATTCCTTCAGAATCTTGGAGATTACTCTTGGAAGAAGAACTAGAGGCGGAAAGATATAGGCAGGATGATACTTCCAAGGAAGTGACAATGCATCCACTGCTTCCGCCTGAGGATCCCTGGATCTGGACAGATACCTGAGAAGTTTCTTGTTTAGATGAGAAGCCATCAGATCTATTTCTGGAAGTCCCCACATTTGAACAATCTGAAGAAATACCTCTGGGTGAAGAGACCATTCGCCCGGATGTAACGTTTGGCGACTGAGATAATCCGCTTCCCAATTGTCTATACCTGGGATATGAACCGCAGAAATTAGACAGGAGCTGGATTCCGCCCATACCAGTATTCGAGATACTTCTTTCATAGCCAGAGGACTGTGAGTCCCTCCTTGATGATTGATGTATGCCACAGTTGTGACATTGTCTGTCTGAAAACAAATGAACGATTCTCTCTTTAGAAGAGACCATGACTGAAGAGCTCTGAAAATTGCACGGAGTTCCAAAATATTGATCGGTAATCTCACCTCCTGAGATTCCCAAACCCCTTGTGCTGTCAGAGACCCCCAAACAGCTCCCCAACCTGTCAGACTTGCATCTGTTGAAATTACAGTCCAGGTCGGAAGAACAAAAGAAGACCCCTGAACTAAACTATGGTGATCTGTCCACCACGTCAGAGAGTGTCGTACAATCGGTTTTAAAGATATTAATTGAGATATCTTTGTGTAATCCCTGCACCACTGGTTCAGCATACAGAGCTGAAGAGGTCGCATGTGAAAACGAGCAAAGGGGATCGCGTCCGATGCAGCAGTCATAAGACCTAGAATTTCCATGCATAAGGCTACCGAAGGGAATGATTGCGACTGAAGGTTTCGACAAGCTGATATCAATTTCAGACGTCTCTTGTCTGTCAGAGACAGAGTCATGGACACTGAATTTATCTGGAAACCTAAAAAGGTTACTTTTGTCTGAGGAATCAATAAACTTTTTGGTAAATTGATCCTCCAACCATGATCTTGAAGAAACAACACAAGTCGATTCGTATGAGATTCTGCTAAATGTGAAGACTGAGCAAGTACCAAGATATCGTCCAAATAAGGAAATACCACAATACCCTGTTCTCTGATTACAGACAGAAGGGCACCGAGAACCTTTGTAAAAATTATTGGAGCTGTTGCTAGGCCAAACGGCAGAGCCACAAACTGGTAATGCTTGTCTAGGAAAGAGAATCTCAGAAACTGATAGTGATCTGGATGAATCGGAATATGCAGATATGCATCCTGTAAATCTATTGTGGACATATAATGCCCTTGCTGAACAAAAGGCAGGATAGTCCTTACAGTTACCATTTTGAATGTTGGTATCCTTACATAACGATTCAATATTTTTAGATCCAGAACTGGTCTGAAGGAATTCTCCTTCTTTGGTACAATGAAGAGATTTGAATAAAACCCCAGCCCCTGTTCCAGAACTGGAACTGGCATAATTACTCCAGCCAACTCTAGATCTGAAACACATTTCAGAAATGCTCGAGCCTTCGCTGGGTTTACTGGGACACGGGAAAGAAAAAATCTCTTTGCAGGAGGCCTTATCTTGAAGCCAATTCTGTACCCTTCTGAAACAATGTTCTGAATCCAAAGATTATGAATTGAATTGATCCAAATTTCTTTGAAAAAACGTAATCTGCCCCCTACCAGCTGAGCTGGAATGAGGGCCGCACCTTCATGTGGACTTAGGAGCTGGCTTTGGTTTTCTAAAAGGCTTGGATTTATTCCAGACTGGAGATGGTTTCCAAACTGATACCGCTCCTGTGGATGAAGGATCAGGCTTTTGTTCTTTATTGTGACGAAAGGAACGAAAACGATTATTAGACCTAAATTTACCTTTAGATTTTTTATCCTGTGGTAAAAAAGTTCCTTTCCCTCCAGTAACAGTTGAGATAATAGAATCCAACTGAGAACCAAATAATTTATTACCCTGGAAAGAAAGGGAAAGCAAAGTAGACTTAGAAGACATATCAGCATTCCAAGTTTTAAGCCATAAAGCTCTTCTAGCTAAAATAGCTAGAGACATATACCTGACATCAACTCTAATGATATCAAAGATGGCATCACAAATAAAATTATTAGCATGTTGAAGAAGATTAATAATGCTATGAGAATTATGATCTGTTACTTGTTGCGCTAAAGCTTCTAACCAAAAAGTTGAAGCTGCAGCAACATCCGCTAAAGATATAGCAGGTCTAAGAAGATTACCTGAACACAAGTAAGCTTTTCTTAGAAAGGATTCAATTTTCCTATCTAAAGGATCCTTAAAAGAAGTACTATCTGCCGTAGGAATAGTAGTACGCTTAGCAAGAGTAGAGACAGCCCCATCAACCTTAGGGATTTTGTCCCAAAACTCTAATCTGTCAGATGGCACAGGATATAATTGTTTAAAACGTTTAGAAGGAGTAAATGAATTACCCAAATTATTCCATTCCCTGGAAATTACTTCAGAAATAGCATCAGGGACAGGAAAAACTTCTGGAATAACTACAGGAGATTTAAAAACCTTATTTAAACGTTTAGATTTAGTATCAAGAGGACCAGAATCCTCTATTTCTAATGCAATTAAGACTTCTTTAAGTAAAGAACGAATAAATTCCATTTGAAATAAATATGAAGATTTATCAGCATCAACCTCTGAGACAGAATCCTCTGAACCAGAAGAACCATTATCAGAATCAGAATGATGATGTTCATTTAAAAATTCATCTGAAAAATGAGAAGTTTTAAAAGACTTTTTACGTTTACTAGAAGGAGGAATAACAGACATAGCCTTCTTAATGGATTTAGAAACAAAATCTCTTATGTTATCAGGAACACTCTGAGTATTAGATGTTGACGGAACAGCAACAGGTAATGTAATATTACTAAAGGAAATATTATCTGCATTAACAAGTTTGTCATGACATTCAGTACAAACAACAGCTGGAGGAACAGATACCACAAGTTTACAGCAGATACACTTAACTTTGGTAGATCCAGCACCAGGCAGCGATTTTCCAGAAGTATCTTCTGACTCAGTGTCAATCTGGGACATCTTGCAATATGTAATAGAAAAAACAACATATAAAGCAAAATTGATCAAATTCCTTAAATGACAGTTTCAGGAATGGGAAAAAATGCCAGTGAACAAGCTTCTAGCAACCAGAAGCAATAAATAATGAGACTTAAATAATGTGGAGACAAAAATGACGCCCATATTTTTTAGCGCCAAAAAAGACTCCCACATTATTTGGCGCCTAAATGCTTTTGGCGCCAAAAATGACGCCACATCCGGAACGCTGACACTTTTGGCGCAAAAAAACGTAAAAAAAATGACGCAACTTCCGGCGACACGTATGACGCCGGAAACAGAAAAAAAAAATTTGCGCCAAAAAAGTCCGCGCCAAGAATGACGCAATAAAATGAAGCATTTTCAGCCCCCGCGAGCCTAACAGTCCACAGGGAAAAAGTCAAATTTTAAGGTAAGAAAAAATTGATTAATTCATATGCATTATCCCAAATATGAAACTGACTGTCTGAAATAAGGAACGCTGAACATCCTGAGTCAAGGCAAATAAATGTTTGAATACATATATTTAGAACTTTATATAAAAGTGCCCAACCATAGCTTAGAGTGTCACAAAAATAAGACTTACTTACCCCAGGACACTCATCTACATGTAGTAGAAAGCCAAACCAGTGCTGAAACGAGAATCAGCAGAGGTAATGGTATATATAAGAGTATATCGTCGATCTGAAAAGGGAGGTAAGAGATGAATCTCTACGACCGATAACAGAGAACCTATGAAATAGACCCCGTAGAAGGAGATCATTGAATTCAAATAGGCAATACTCTCCTCACATCCCTCTGACATTCACTGCACGCTGAGAGGAAAACCGGGCTCCAACCTGCTGCGGAGCGCATATCAACGTAGAATCTAGCACAAACTTACTTCACCACCTCCATAGGAGGCAAAGTTTGTAAAACTGATTTGTGGGTGTGGTGAGGGGTGTATTTATAGGCATTTTGAGGTTTGGGAAACTTTGCCCCTCCTGGTAGGAATGTATATCCCATACGTCACTAGCTCATGGACTCTTGCTAATTACATGAAAGAAATAACCACTTTTTTTTTTAACAAGTCAACATGGTAATGAATTCCTTCAGGAGAGTAGTTATATGAATATGTGAGATACATATATTTCAAAATAATTTTCTTAGTGTAGTTTAGTAACTGATTTAGCTGCTTAGCATTATTTATAAATTATTTTACACATAACATTACAATATTACTCTGGGGACAAATCGATATCATAACATGTCACAGTCATAATGATAGATATGTGTCATATACTGACTATGATCATCATCATAATTCATATCGTTATTTTTATCGCTGTGACTGTTATCATCACATAACAGTGCACTGTGCAGGGACCATCCTCAATACAGGCATGCCAGGCAAGTGGCAGCAACAGTCAGTCAAGGGCACAGAGCTGCAGTGTGCTGCTATTTTAATTATTACATTAATATTATTACATTTATTTTATTTACAGAGCAAACCATTGAGTGGCGTGCTCAGTGTGTGACCCACCTGAGAATGTGTGTGTCGTCTCCACCCACTACTCTGCTAATGTATGTTGTAGGCAGCATCTTCTTCACGGCTTCGCCTCTTCAGTGCCACTGCAAAATCTGATTGTCGCCTGGCCTGCCTGGGAGATCACGTGCGATGCGTGGCTCACTTCAGCAATGGGCAGAGTCAAGAAGGCGGCTATTGGTTGAGGTCGTCAAGTGATGTCGGCAACAAGCGAGTCTAACATTTTTTTTTTAAAAGTACAATACTCACTAGTGCAGCGGCCGGGGGCAATGGAAAAAAATGCCAGCCCCCCCAAATCTGCCACCCTAGGCACAGGCCTTGTGTGCCTAGGCCTTAATACGCCCCTGCATACTACTCTCATGCACATAAAACCTACTTAAAATCGGATTACATTTTCACAAGCCAACTGTTGATCCCCAACTTAATTTCCTCATCTATCCAGACATGCGTTTGGTCAGACCACTCTATAATCCAGATAGACCTAGAGGGACTTATTAATGTTCACAGGCAAAGATTTTGGACCTATGACCCAGTTATCCTCAAACATCCTACGGTACATAATACGATTTTAAAAGCTTTGACAGAATACTGGCAGATAAATGTAGGTACCACCACCAACCTGATAGCTGCATGGGCTGCACACAAACCATATATAAGAGGACTGCTTATTAAAGAAAAATCAATATACACCAAAACATATAGAGCTAAAATAGATACGCTTCAAAGTGAGATAGAGGGGCTAGAAAAACAACACCAACAAACCTTATCCTAAACAACCTTTAAATTGATTTTAACTAATAGACAGGCTCTTGCGAAAATATTAAACGAAGCCTCAACTATAGAGCAATTCAGAAATAAAAATGCAATATTTCATATACTCTAATAAGACGGATAAATATCTAGCTCATAAACTGTGAGAGAAAACTAAAGCCTTATCCATCCCTCACCTTCAAAGATTAAATGGGACCACCACCTCACACCTACAAGAATTAACTGACAGTTTTGGCCAATATTACAAACTTTTGTATGACGGCAACAAAGTTAGTCCATCACAACAAACAAGGACATTATTACACCAATTCTTGCAAAAGGCACACCTAAAAACCCTTGGAGACTCTGTAAGTGACGATTTAAATGCAGAGATAACCACTGAGAAGATTGCATCCATAAAGGACATAAAACCGGGCAATGCTGTGGGACCAGATGGCTTCCCTGGATATTATTATAAGCTATTTAAAACAAAATTAATTCCTCATTTGCTGAAATTCTGTAATGATATAACGCAAGTGATAAAAAATACCTCCTATTATATTACAAGCCAAGATAGTAGTAATTTCCAAAGCTGGCAAAAATCCCAAGTTGTGCCAAAGCTATAGACCAATCTCCCTGATTAATCAAGACATAACAATCTTTACTAAAATCCTAGTTAATAGACTTAGGGCGAGAGCACGCAAATCTGCTTTTTGCAATTGTGAAAACACTGCGTGCGTTAAGGCTTTTGCACATTTGGGGTTGTGCAGGTATTACAAGTTGCAAAATAACTTGTTTTGCGTGCGCGTTAACCCGCAGAGCCCAAAAAGCCTTATTGTATGTGTGTTCACATTTTCCCCCATAGAAGTCAATGTAGAAGACAAAAAGAAAATAAAAACAACTTACACCCTAACCTGTTGCGCGAAGCCCATGACATATTCTCCTTGAACAGTGTAGATAAAAATGTGAATATTCCATATTGCAAGAATGTTTTAACAGAATGTGTTCTATTTATTTGTAAATAAATATTACTCTATATATCTGATGATTTTTGGACATATATATCTATTTATATTGAGAAATGTATATGAATATATATATATATATATATATATGTCTTCTGGATATCTCAAGATCTATATGTGAATATCTCTTTGAAAATCCATCTGAGATATTGTTTAATGTGCATAAGATTGTAATGTGAAAAATTTTCATTATCTCCATAGTTAAACATATCTCTATACATATAAATCCATGTTTCACCATGCATGTGTATATATGTCAATGTAAAATCCCTTCTTCGACTTGTATTTCCTAACACCCGAGATCTCCTATCTTTGAGCCCTTATAACTTTTGTGTGCAATATATGAGTGTAACTGTACTTTGTAATGTATTTTTGAAGTGTTTCATGAAACTTTTTTGTTGGGGAAAACTGTTAACTACAGCTCTTCAAGCTTGGTAAGGATTGTTGAGTAAAAGGCGATTAAGCACAGCAATTGTGATTTTTCAGGACTTGTAATATCTGCGCAATTAAAATTGCTTGCGAAAAGACCATATCACACACGGAAAAGACATATAGCGCAACTTGTAATCTTGCCCTTCATGTACGGTGTACGATCTCCCCGGTGGATTATTGGGTTGAGACAAGATATTTCAGCCACTATAAGAGCACCAGGGTATCAGTCTAGGTCTATTAATATTTTACCTCTATATAGGATATACCTTCTCATCTCTTTCGTTTTAAACCTCCTCTTCCTATTATAAGGTGTCACTCTTTATTATTTTCAATTATCCAATAGAACCAGACCCTTTGAAACCAAGGTTCTATATCTAATACCCTTGCTGCTGATTCATACAACGAGTATGTCATCTGGATTCTGGCTAGGACCTCTGCCCATGACGGTATTTCCGTCTTCTAGTATTTTGCAATAGTTATTCTCGTTATAGTGCACAGAATCCTGATAAACACATTTATGTGTGTATTAAATCTAGCTATGTTCTCGTGTAGTAGTGCTTGGGCTGGGGTGAGAAATATCTGTTCGTTTAACACCTTACTCAGTAGTTTGGACAATCTGTGCCATATGTTGCTTACTTTAGTGCATTCCCACCACATGTGGATATAGGAACCTACTATCTTACAGCCCCTGTAGCAATGATTACTGCTACCCTTAGCCATATGAGCTGTTTTTATTGTCGTCAAATACCATCTGAAGGATGTTTTCAATATATTCTCTCTAAGGTCCGCACTAATAAGTCCCTTACTAGCCTGAGAAAACATTTCTTCCCATTCGGCTATCTCAATCTCTTTGCCCAAATCTCGTTCCCATTTTATCATTACTGAAGATTTGGCCTGAACCTTGGTCTCTTGTATAGAAATATATAGTTTAGAGATTGCTTTTTTAGGTCTGTTAGGGGATGTACATAAAAGTTCTAAAGTTGACTGTCGTCTTTGTGTCGTGGCTGTCCCTAAGTAGTTTCGTATGGCTGACATCGTCTGGAGGTACAGGAACCATTGCAAATGAGTGGGTTCTGTTTTTTCTTGAAGTTGGGTATATGTCAATAGCTTGCCATGGAGCTGCATGTCTGCTACCCTATATAACCCTTTATTTTCCCATTTCATAATTCTATATTTGGAATCTTCATTTACTATATATTTCAGTGGCATTGTCTGTGAATGTGTAGGAACTATCCCTCCCACCCAACTAGCAGCTATCCATTGCTTTCTGGTAAGCAGTGTGATTTTATTTTGGTAGAGGGCGTCTGATTCTTTAAGAGTCTATTAATATTTTAAATGGTACACAACAGGGATGCCCATTGACACCATTATTATTTGTCCTTTGTATTGAACCACTACCTTCCTGTATTTGACATTCTCCAGACATTTTTGGAGTACACTTAAAGCATTTGGAGCATAAACATACGCTGTTTGCAGATGATGTCCTCCTGACATTGACAAAGCCCCCTAAGTCTCTACCTAATCTTTATCAGATCTTAAAAGACTTTTCAAATATCTCTGGTTATAAAATCAACTTAGATAAATGCGAAGCCTTGCCGCTTACTTTGCGGATACAGACATTAATAGAGGCCAGTTTTGAGTTCACCTGGGCAGGGGACTCTATCACATACTTGGGAGTTAAAATAGCCAACACAAATACAGACCTGTATAAATCTAATTATATTCCCACCTTTAAATCTATCAGGAAAGATCTTGGAAACTGGAAAAAATGCAAATTCTCATGGTATGGCCGTTTGTCAGCTATCAAGATGAATCTCTTACCTAGGCTTTTATATATTTTCCGAGCCTTGACAAGCAAGATTCCTCTGGTGGACTTAGCTAACCTGCAGACAGACCTAATGAGATTTCTTAGGGGCAACAAAAGAGCACAAATTGCTTCTTATATCATAAAACAGCATAGACAGTTGGGGGGGGGGGGAGTAGGAGTACCTAACTTATTAGAATACTATCAGGCCACCAGATTGGCTCAAGCTGATTTGTGTGGGTATGCCTGGAGATATCCTATGGGATCTGACTCCCAAGAAGAATAGACCCTTATATAATTCACTGATCGCAGCAGAATTGATCCAACTCTGGAGATCCCTTACAAAATCACTACAATTATTAGCTCTTAAATCATTAACAATACCTGTTGGGCTTCTTCTCCCCTTAGAATTTCCCAGGCTTATAGGAAAATGGGAAAATAAGAAACCCTATAGAGTGCCAGACTTCTTAGATAGGGGACAGAGGCTATCATTTACCCAGATACAAGATAAACTCCAACCACATAAGATACATTGGTATTGCTACCTTCAGATTTCCTCAGCTTTTTCCAAGTATCATTTTCATCAGTCCTCTCAGCAATACACTACTTTAGAGTGTCTTTGCTGTATTTGGCTCTACAAGAAGCTAAATGCAACTCAACGTTGTCATTATTAGAGAGGTGGGAGAGAGATATTGGGAGGGAATAGAGCAAAGGTAGTTTTTTATAACTCTAGTAAAGGTCTTATTAGTGTAGACTTCATAGAAAACTGTATTAAAACCTCTTTTAGATGTTACCTCACTCCTATGAGAGCTAAACATTTTCCCCACAGCATAATAGACTATGCTACAGAGGCTGTTCAGAACAGGGAAACTATATTCATATGTGGTGGAAATGCCCAAGGATAAAAACAACCTGGAACAACCTCTCTGACTTGCTGAGTACTCTACTGGGTGAACCCCTCTCCATGTCAGTATCCCAATCTCTATTGAATAGACACGGGAAATCCTGCAATTAATATATTTATTAGAATCCTCTGCACAGTCACCAGGATATCTATAGCCAGGCATTAGAAGGTAGGAACCCCCTTAATGGCCGGAAATTATTGATAAAATTAACCGCATTTATGCTATGTCGGAATCAGCCTCTTGGATTCAGGAGACTAATGAAGACTTTCAGAAGATATGGTTTTACTGGATCACAAACAAGGACATATGAGGGATCACAGGTTGGAGGGAAATAGAAGACTCTTGGTAATAGTGATCTATGAGGGAGCGCAACACTTAATCTGAAATCTCCCTATGCCCATTAATTTACCTATCACTTAATTAGATCTACACTAGCTTATAGGAATATAAAAGACTCTCAGAGTTTGGCAAAAATTGTAAACCAATTTATTGTTTTTAGTTTTTTCATTTTAAAATTGCAATGTTGTTGGGCTTGGTTCGATAGATATGTTTCCTTTTCCCCTAAGATACAAAAATGGACTGGCTTCTGGACTTTATACAGATCACTTGTGAACTTTGGTCCATGGAGAGGGGATGTTGAGAGACAGTCAACATGGACTATTATATTTGCTAGGTTATTTTTTCCCCCTCTTGTCCTATTTTCCAAAGATATGTAATACACTGAAGAATCCATTGAACATGAGACATGATGAATGTTATTTGACCACCCATTGTTATACCAATTGTTATGCTGATTTAAATACAATAAAAAATATTTCAACATAAATAGATGAATAATACATATTGTAATTATTTCTATTGAGTATAAGCAACTGCTTAGTGCATTTTTTATTACAACAATGAAACAGATTGTTAAACACCCCCTTTAAAATATAAAATGATAAAATAACGTGATTGCAGTCTTCTTGTTTACAGTTACTTGTAGCGACATAGCTAGGCAAATATCTGATAATTGATATATGGAAGGAAGTGAGTAATTTTAATTCATTTTTAAAGTTTTGCAAACCCGGACAGTTCAAATGAGAATGCTTAAAGGGACATTAAACACTAAGGCCCAGATTACAAGTGGGGCGCACAATTGCAATTACAAGTTAGGCGCAGGGTGAACACAACCTCTCGTTCGCATTGCCTGGATTATACATTATACAATTACATCGTAGCTATTTTAGGATTTATATTTATTTTACTGGTAACTTTGTATTCATTTTAGCCGACTTGATTGAATCAGCCAATCAGATTGAGCTTGCATTCTATTGGCTGTTCCGATCAGCCAATAGAATGCGAGCTCAATCTGATTGGCTGATTGGATTGGCTGATATGGCAACGGGTCCACATCTGTATTCCCGCATCACACTTAGGGAGACTTCCCTAAGTGTCATAATTTGCATAAATAAAAAGAGAGAAGCACTCAACCTGGGAACGAACAATAGCATAATAGCTTGTTCTATGGCTAGTTACCACCCAAGAAGCAGCCTCTTTTTGCTCAACATGTGTCTTTCACAGAGAAGAACTTTCCAGTAGCATATCAGTCTGATCCTGACTTAACAGTACAGTCCAGCCCGAAATACCAGGCAATCCCTCTCTGAACGAGAGAAACAGCAAAACCCCAGACGTACATTTCGGCCTATTGTGGGCCTCGTCAGTGAGATACTGCCATATCCCTCGAGGCACACTGAGCAACGGGTTGAGCGATTCTCTCTTTTTATTTATGCAAATTATGACATTTAGGGAAGTCTCCCTAAGTGTGATGCGGGAATCCAGACGTGGACCCGTTGCTCAGTGTGCCTAGAGGGATATGGCTGCACCTCACTGACGAGGCCCACAATAGGCTGAAACGTATGTCTGGGGTTTTGCTGTTTCTCTCGTTCAAAGAGGGATTGCCTGGTATTTCGGGGCTGGACTGTACTGTGAAGTCAGATCAGACTGATATGCTTCAGGAAAGTTCTTCTCTGTGAAAGGCACATGTTGAGCAAAAAGAGGCTGCTTCTTGGGTGGTAACTAGCCATAGAGCAAGCTATTATGCTATTGTTCGTTCCCAGGTTGAGTGCTTCTCTCTTTTTATTTATGCAAATTATGACATTTAGGGAAGTCTCCCTAAGTGTGATGCGGGAATCTAGACATGGACCCGTTGCTCAGTGTGCCTAGAGGGATATGGCTGCACCTCACTGACTAGGCCCACAATAGGCCGAAACATACATCTGGGGTTTTGCTGTTTCTCTCGTTAAGAGAGGGATTGCCTGGTATTTCGGGGCTGGACTGTACTGTGAAGTTAGGATCAGACTGATATGCTTCAGGAGAGTTCTTCTCTGTGAAACGCACATGTTGAGCCAAAAGAGGCTGCTTCTTGGGTGGTAACTAGCCATAGAGCAAGCTATTATGCTATTGTTCATTCCCAGGTTGAGTGCTTCTCTCTTTTTATTTAGGGTGTTAGGTGTAAACATAACTTTAGTTTCCCCATAGGAATCAATGGGGCTGCGTTACTAAGCTTTACGCTGCTTTTTGGCAGGTGTTAGACTTTTTCTCAGCCGGCTCTCCCCATTGATGTTTATGGGGAAATCGTGCACGAGCATGTATAACCAGCTCACAGCTCACTTAAGCAGCGCTGGTATTGGAGTGTGGTATGGAGCTCAAGTTTGCTCTACGCTCACTTCTTGCCTTTTAATGCCGGGTTTATAAAAACCTGTAATACCAGCGCTGCAGGTAAGTGAGCAGTGAGAATAAACTGCACGTTAGCACCGCACAGCTCATAACGCAAAACTCGTAATCTGACCGATAGTTTTTTAATTTACTTGCTTTGACTTGAGAAAATAGATTGCCATTTGAACTATAATCAGTTGTGCTGGTGGTTAGTGTTATAACTCTATACTGAATTTATATGGATACTTTCTATGCAATTAACATTGTTTATTTAAGTATGGGTACAATGTGATGATTTATTTGTATATTGATAAATCCCACTATAAGCATATGTAAAGTATGTAAAATATGTATAGTTTGCATTATGACCAGATTATCCTCACTATTTAATCAGGGTACTAAGGGGTTAAATAGATACATTGGGCAAGATTACATATGCGGCGTTGCCCGCAAAAGCCAGCGACGCCGATTTTTACATGGTTTTGGTATCACATCGCAAAACACTAAATTAGACTATTAACCCCTAAACCTAACACCCCACTAACTTTAAATTAAAATTACAATATAACTATCTTTAAATAAATATAAACTTACCTGTGCAATAAAAAAAAAACTATGATTAAACTATAAATTAAACTAACATTACTATTTTAACTAAATAAAATAAACGAAAAATAAACAAAAACTTACATTACAAATTTAAAAAAACCTAACACTACGAAAAAAATACAAAAACCTAAGTTTACAAAAAAACACTAAAATTACAGAAAATAAAAAAACACTAAGATCATCAAAATCTTATATATATATATATATATATATATATATATATATATATATATATATATATATATATATATATATATATATATATATATATATATATATATATACATACAGTATATATATATATATATATCCTGAGAAGAAATGCCTAACAGTAACATATCAGATAAGTGTACACTGATTTTAATGAATAGCTGTATGGTAGATTCATAAATACTTGTTTCAAAATGGTAACATTTGTTTCTTTATTTTACAGACAGCAAGATGTCCTATGAGTATTAGTCATAAACATCAATCTATGCACTCAGAAAGAGGTGTACTGAATGTGAAATATGCTGTGTTTTTATATGAATATAAGAAAATAATCAAATGCAACTTTAAATGGATTTTAAAATAATAATAATATGATGTTAGAAATAATACTGATGTTTCATATTAACATAATCAGGAAAAATGACAAAATATGATCCATGTATATTAAACATATGACCAGACAGGTTTATTAATATAAAGAAATAGTGTATTTGATAAACATTTTATAGATTAGATAATTGAACTGCAGCAATATTTGCATGAAACTGTTTGTCTCTGTCTGCTGCCCCCGATGGCCTAAATCCAGTATTACAGCCAAAAGGCATTTGGCTGTTAAAAATGAAATTTCCCAGTAGCCAATCAGAGAAAAGTGCGTACCCAAATCTATCAAATGATTAAGACGTGAGGAGGAGTTTTGTCTCAGACAAAAACTCCCTGCACAGAGAGAGAGGATCTTGGTGAAAACATTTCTGGTTGGTAACTACTTTTGCAATCCTGCTTGTTGCCATCTTTGCTTATAGAAGGATCAGTGTGCGAACACAATTTTCTGTAAGACAAATACGTTGGGACACTCTTTGTGGATAAGAGACTATCAGGATTAATTATCTTACAAATGTGCATAATTCCTCTAAACATATGTAGATAGACATAATTGGATATTATTTGAATTCTCAAACTGGTGACCTGATAAAGTATCAAAAAAATACATTAATTGTTGCTGCATTCTAATTGAAGCTGATAAATTTAAAAGAGCACAATTTTTATTTTAAACTTGTGTTTCATAGCCCTGTGTAGTTTAAAACTAATCATTGATGCTAAGTAATTTATCTTTGCATATATATATATATATATATATATATATATATATATATATATATATATATATATATTAGAATTTGTTTTAATTGTAGATAATTAAGAATTTATTTCAACTCAGGTAGATTGGCATAGGAGTTGGTTGTTTGCACAAATAATATATATCATTTCTGATGTTTTAAATTAGAGTTATATAGGAATTGTCTGTAAAGTATATTGTTCTATTGTTTAACTAAGCATTGTGAAAGTTAGTGGCCCATACTTGGTATTTTATTGTGGTGATGTAATGCAATTCAATTGTGAATAAGGTTAATTCTAAAGGTACATTTGGTTTTGTTTTGTAAAGAATATTGTAACAGTTTAAGTGTGTATCATTTGATTCATATCTGGTTTTCTAAAAAATATAATTCAATGTGTTTATAAATTTAATTAATATAAAGAATTTAGGAATTTACATTAATTTTAATTGTTTCGTATAGGCATTTTATTGCGGGTTTGTTTTAAAGAATAATTATTAAATATATTGTATTATAACCCGGCCATATACTGACACCACAACAACAATCTGTCAGTGACTGGGCACAAGGATAGGTTGAGATATTTTACTATAATACTGTACATTCCTCTTTTTAATACTAAAAAGGATTACAAAACCTAATGAACAAAACATTTTTTGTGGTTCACAAAGAATAAAGTGTATTCCTTTAAAGGTTTATTTATGGTATCTTTAGACAATACATTGAAAAAGAGTTAACCTTTACAAAATGCAATGTGGCATGCAGTGTAACAAAACATAAAATAACATTTAACACCTACAGACAGAAGTTAACTATGTTTACGAGCTTGGGTCATGCATTATTATCCAACCTTACTAAAATGCAGCATGTTGTATATTCTATCTGCCGTGACCCTCTTCGCACAAAATTTTAAAGGAATATGGATCACAATTCTTTTCTTTAATGTTTAAAAGAACATTAAACCCAAAATTTTTCTTTCATGATTCAGAGAAAGAATACAATTTTAAACAACATTACAATTTACTTCTATTATCGAATTTGCTTCATTCTTTAGATATCATTTGAAGAAGAATTAGCAATGCACATGGGTGAGCCAATCACACGAGGCAGCTATGTGCAGTCACCAATCAACAGCTACTGAGCCTATTTAGATATGCTTTTCAGCAAAGGATATCAAGAGAATGAAGCAAATTAGATAATAGAAGTAAAATGGAAAGTTGTTTAAAATTGCATGCTCCATCTGAATCATGAAGGAAAAAAAATGGGTTTCATGTCCCTTTAATATAGAGCATACAGTTGTAAACAACTTTCAAAGTTCTTCTAATATTGGCATTTTTTGTTTAAGGAGTAGGGATTCGCTACTGGGAATTATCTGAACACATCAAGGACATGATTACAAGTCGTGTGGTTTGAGTTTTTCGCATGCAATATGGTCTTTTCACAATCAATTTTCATTGCGCAGATATTAAAAAAATCGCATATAGATCGCAAGATATCTAGACATATATATATATTCATATACATATCTCGCTATAAATAGATATATCTGTCCAAAAATCTTGACATATATAGAGAAATATTTATTTAGAAATATATAGAACATATTTGGTTCACAAAACAACCTTGCAATATGAAATATTCGCATTTTCGTGTATACTTTTTGAGAAAAATACGTCATGGGCTTTGCACAACAGATTAGTTGTTTTTTTTTTCTATTTGTCTTCTCCATTGACTTCTATGGGGGGAATATGTGAATGCGCATGCAATCTGGCTTAATGGATTACGGGGGGTTAACATGCGTGCAAAATAAGTTATTTCGCAACTTGTAATACCTGTGCAACCCCAAATGCGAAAAAGCCATAACACATGCAGTGTTTTTGCAAGTACGAAAAACAGATTTGCCGTGCGACTTGTAATCTTGCCCCAAGTGAGCCAATGACAAGGGGCATATATGTGCAGCCATAAATTAGCAGATAGTTCCCAGTAGTGCTTTTCTTCCCCTAAGGCTAAGCCTACCTAGCTATGCTTTTTAACAGACATACCAAGAGAACAAAGCAAATTACATAACATAACGAAATTAGAACATGTTTTAAAATTACATACTTTATCTACTCTGTCATTAAAGTTTAATTTTGGCAGCATACACACAATGTGACAGACCTCCCCACCACTTTTAGAAATCATTAGACTAACATCAACAGAACTGAAACTGAATATATATTGTCATGAATATCACATGAGTTAGATGCTAATAAGTTAATTTTCAGTAGCTTGTGTGCTAAAAACATTTGTTTTTTTAGAAGATATTTGTTTTCTCTTTGATAAGCCAGAACACTCATAAATAGCTTGTAAGATACACAAGAGAGAACTTTATGGTCTAACTGGTCAGTTTTATTGCCACAATCTTTCAGCACAGAGAATGGTGGAACACAGAGCCTGTATCCAGGAATTAGCCTGAGGTCATTGACAGGACAACCAGCCTTGCAAATAAATATAATTTTATAAGACATTATGCCTCAGAAACATAAAGAATGCAAAATATATAGTCTTTGGTATCAAAATACTACTCACACAATCACTAAGGGATTGCCTTTCCGTGAATATGAAATAGATATACATATCAGAAGTTATAAGATGTTATATAATTTAAGTCAAAGGGGCATATCTATCTATAAAGATCGCTGCTCCATAACCTGTCCACCTGCTCTGAGGAGGTGGACAGACATTGCCGCAATTCAACCCGATCGAATACGATTGGGTTTATTGACACCCCCCTGCTAGCAGCCGATTGGCCACGAATCTGCAGGGGGTGGCATTGCACCAGCAGTTCACAAGAGCTGCTGGTGCAATGCTGAATGCGGAGAGCGTATTGCTCTCTGCATTCAGTGAGGTCTGTTGGACCTGATCCGCAATGTCAGATCATGTATGACAGGCCTTTCATAAATAGGGGCCAAATACTCTAAACTTTATGACATGTCGTAAAATGAGGGGAGTGGATATTTCTGGAAAGAGGTTGGGTCAAGCAATTTGATATCAGAGAAACAGGTATAAAATTTTGGTGTTTAACAATACAAGTGGTTCATTCTTCATGGGAGGCTGTATGCTACAGAGTGAGTGACCATCTTTTCCTGCCATCTCCCTGGCACAGACAACTAAAGCTAGTGAAGTATAAGGTTTCTGTTATTTCTCCTGTTTATTTTTAAAACTGTTTGCTTGTGTACAATTCTCTTTGTTAACATCTTTTTATTAATAATGCACTGTGCATAATTTTTCACATAATAAACATTCACTTATTAAGTTTTTGCCTTTGTCTAATATTTGAACCACATTATTGAAAGAGACTGGTAGTATTTATACTGTGTTTTTGGATTTTTGTTTTGCTAAATTGTATTCTGGGATTTAATTTGTTAGACTGGGTTTCCTTAACATTTCCCAGATAATAAATCTTAAGTGGCGGCAGCTTAGAGATAGTTTAGTGTGGGTGGCATTAAAGGGGAGTTTGGGCATTTTTTCTAAGTCTAGGACAGACTAGAGAGTGTTGTTAACCCTTGCACCAACTGTACTTAGTTACAGGCTTGCCCTTTAGTGGCTAGACTGTGACAGATTAGTTAAAGTGGAAAGTGGTATCTGTAGCAAGGAAAAGAAGGCGCCAATAGAATAATATCGCTACAAACCAGACTGAAGGCAAAGTAATAAAGATTATTACTCACAAGCAGGGCATCACTGGATTGTGCCTTCACAAGCAGACTGGGACTTCAGCGTCGCCCGGAAGACCAACCAAGGCAAAACCCAATTGCCGATCAGGAACACGCTACCAGCAGCCAATCAGGACCCGAAGTGGTAACACACCTTCCTTTCGATATCTCCGGGGCTCTGCACGCTCAGCTGGGGAAAGAAAGCACACCACAAAGGCTGGGAAAACCCTCCGATTCCTTAGCAATGGTGAATATAATGTTAGATAAAGGGGAGAATGACCTCCAGCAGGATATATAAAAACAAATTTATTAAAATGTTTTTAAAAACAAAGCAACGCGTTTCTCGGCTACACAGAGCCGTTTCATCAGGCTAAAATACATCTTCTAAACAGCCTGCTGCTTAAATACCTCCTTTATCCAATGAAATTGATACTCCTACTACACACCCCCAATGACACCGGGATTAGTGGATTCTCTATGGCTCAATGCTAATGTTAATACCTGAATACTTCAAAAGTGAGTACTATCATAATATATTGATAATATACAGAATGTAAAAATCAAATACAATTCATATGTAAATAAAATTTTGAAATCAAATTTGTCTAATATACAAATATCCAACTAGGTGTTTTAGTTGATAGATACTAATTACTTATACAATAGTATACAAAATTGTTATGTCATATTCCCTAAGGACAGACTTCTACCTATACCAGTTCATACACTAACTATTCACATATCATTTACAGGACTTGGTGGATCTTGCTAACACTCATATTTAACATTTTATTAAACTGGAAAACAAGCACCTTATGTACTCATATACTATCAATACCTGAATCTAATAATCAAATACAATTTATATGTATGTATCTTGTTTGTTAATTGATACTAATATTTTAACAGTCACAAATAAAGTGGTTATTTCAGATTCCCTAAAAACAGACTCCTATACATATAACAGTTGATATGCCAACTATTCACATATCATTGTGAAGCTTAGCATATCTACTATCATTCAGTATTGTCTACTTGTTAGACTGTTAAAAACAATTTTTGATCCTAAAAGTAAATATATTACTTGGCATATGGAACATATGAACATCTCACATAAAGGGTACTAATTGAGATTCACCAAACCAAAGGGTACTAGTGGGGATTCACAATACCTAGGTCCCTATCTACAAAGGTCAGTAGACCAGTGTTGATAAATGATCCCAACTTATGTTATTATGGACCTAAGGACTACTAAATATTAATCCTGAAATGCAGCAAGATCAATATTCATTTTTAGGCCTGAGGGGTACAGTGTTTGAAGTCTGTAGATCCAAAACGTCTCCCTCTGTCTGAGCCTAAAGAAACGATTATAAAAGTCAGACCTGGGGATATGTTCAATGGGAGTGATTTTCATACAATGTAAATTTCCACTATGTTTTATATTGCAATGTCTGGACACGCTGTGTAGTTTAAAATTAGCCTTAATATTCCTAAAATGTTCAGACCATCTCAAACTCAAACGCCTGCAGGTGCGCCCCACATACTGGCACCCACAGATACAGGACAATAGATAGATTACGTAGTTGGATGCACAAGTCATCCGACTACCCATTTTGTATGTTTTAGATGTCATAGTGGACTGAAAAGTATTCACATTGTGTGTGATGTAATCACACATTTTACATTTCTTATTTTGACATTTGTAACTACCCTTTCTTTGTATCCTACAGATTGCATTATTTTCCATATTGTTCTCTACATTAATTGGGTTATTTTTATTTTTATTCTTCCCTATTTTACTGGGTGCCAGAATTCTTTTTAAATTGGGTGCTCTTTTATATACAATAGTGGGTGTAGGATCTAACATTGGACCCAATATGGGGTCTTTTAATAAAATTTTCCAATGCTTATTGATGCTCCTCTTGATCGCATCATTGTTACTATTATATTCTGTGATAAAGAGTGGCTGGTTCCTAATATTATCCTGATGTTGTGTATTAACTTTCTTTTTTTCAAAATATTTATTTCTATCATCCTTTTTTGCTCTTTCATAAGCACTATTAATGATTCCTTCTGGATATCTCTTTTCTTTAAATCTATCCTTAAGGATTTTACTCTGTGTTTCATAATCTTGTGGGCTGCTACAGTTTCTCCGAACCCGTTTAAACTGACCGTATGGTACATTCCTCTTCCATGGAAGGTAGTGATTGCTTCTAAAATCTAAGTAGCTATTACAATCTACTTGTTTAAAATGAGTGCTAGTAATAATATTGTCATCATCAAAAGATAGATTGAGATCCAGAAAAACAACCGTTTTTGTGTCAATAGTACAAGTAAATTTTAGGCCCTTATTGTTATTATTAAGATGTCTCACAAACTCCTCAGCTGATGACCTGTCACCCCTCCACACTGCCACCAGATCATCTATATAGCGGCCATAGTATACCAGGCTCGCCCCAAATCTGGAGTCATATATGTATTCTTGTTCGAAAGACCCCATAAAAAGATTGGCATAACTTGGGGCGAACCTGGTACCCATGGCCGTCCCCTTGACCTGGAGAAAAAACTCATCCTGAAAAATAAAATAATTGTGATGTAAAATAAATGATATTAATGATATAATAAATTGTTTCTGGGAATCTGGCAGATATAAATCTGTTTCAAGAAATCCATAGATTGCCTCTATTCCCAAGTCATGTATAATATTGGAATATAAGGCTTGAACATCACAGGTGATCCAAATAAGGTCACGTGTGATATGAATCTGTTCAAGTTTACTGATCAGATCTGATGAATCTCGTATATGAGAGTCCAGACCAACAACATATTTCTGTAGAAAGAAATCGACGTAAGAGGAAGCATTGTCTGTTAGACTGCCTATTCCCGATATTATCGGGCAGCCGGGGGGACATCTAGGGTCCTTATGCAGCTTTGGCAAGTGATAATAGAATGCACGATTAGGTTCTGTGGGGACAAGATAGTCTTTTTCTTTTTTATTTACAATACCTCCCTTAAAGGCACATTCAACTATATCTCGCAAAGTTGCCAAAAACTTCATGGTAGGATCAGATTTTAGTTTGATATAGTAGGTTTTGTCATTCAGGATCTTTCCGGCCTCCAATAGGTAATCAGCCAGATCCTGAATGACAACCCCTCCGCCCTTATCGGCCTGTCTGATGACAATGAATTTGTCATTCCTTAAGGTTTCTAAAGCATGTTTCTCATTCCAATACAGGTTACCCCTTTTGTTCTTATCTACACCTTTAGGGATCTGATCGAATTCATCACCCACAAGTTGTCTGAAAATTTCTATATGGGAATTATTTACTGGTTTGGGGGCATAATTAGATTTATTTCTGAATGGTGTGTGAATAAAACCTTCACATAAGTGATCCACTAAAGATTCAGGCTCAAAAACCGGAAGGATTTGATTATTGAGCCTTGGGTCCATGGTGTCTGTTAGAATTGGTAAGCTTAATTCCTCTTTTAATCTTTTTTCTGCAAAATATTTCTGCATGGAAAGCTTCTGGTGAATCTATTCAGATCCACAAAGAGGGAAAACACATTATGCGAATTGGAGGGGCTAAAAGACAGTCCCTTACCCAAAACCCTAACCTCATCATTTGTTAGATGATGGGAAGACAAATTAAAGATTCCACTGCTCAGGGCCTGTAATCGTGCCTTTTTGAGGGCCGTATTTCTTCCTCTACATCCTCGTTTATGTGAGGCCTTTTTCCTTTTAATGTGGGTGTAAGGCTGACGACAGGCTCTAGGTAGCTGGCAATCTTTTTCCATACCGGCTGTCTGGGGCGCTGATCTAAAAAATGATGTGAAGTTGTTACTTGTTGGTCATTCCTAATCTCAGTGCAGTCAGAGGGTCTAGCGTCATAGTCTTGTGGATCAATGTTATTCAAAGTATTGAACCTATTTGATGTACTCGTCTCAGGATAAAGGAACTCTCTTCCATCTTGGGGGGAATCCAAATTACTGGCCCCTATGGGCGTTCTTACATAGGAAGGTTGATCTCTGGGAGCTAATTTAGCATTACGCCATTGCTCATTAGCATGAGGTCTACGATAATTGTATTGCTCATGGAAATTCTTTCCTCTAAAGTTTTGGTCATAATGATCATCATTATGATCAAAACTTTAGAGGAAAGAAATTAAGTTTGTGAGACATCTTAATAATAACAATAAGGGCCTAAAATTTACTTGTACTATAGACACAAAAACGGTTGTTTTTCTGGATCTCAATCTATCTTTTGATGATGACAAGATTATTACTAGCACTCAATTTAAACAAGTAGATTGTAATAGCTACTTAGATTTTAGAAGCAATCACTACCTTCCATGGAAGAGGAATGTACCATACGGTCAGTTTAAACGGGTTTGGAGAAACTGTAGCAGCCCACAAGATTATGAAACACAGAGTAAAATCCTTAAGGATAGATTTAAAGAAAAGAGATATCCAGAAGGAATCATTAATAGTGCTTATGAAAGAGCAAAAAAGGATGATAGAAATAAATATTTTGAAAAAAAGAAAGTTAATACACAACATCAGGATAATATTAGGAACCAGCCACTCTTTATCACAGAATATAATAGTAACTATGATGCGATCAAGAGGAGCATCAATAAGCATTGGAAAATTTTATTAAAAGACCCCATATTGGGTCCAGTGTTAGACCCTACACCCACTATTGTATATAAAAGAGCACCCAATTTAAAAAGAATTCTGGCACCCAGTAAAATAGTGAAGAATAAAAATAAAAATAACCCAATTAATGTAGAAAACAATATGGAAAATAATGCAATCTGTAGGATACAAAGAAAGGGTAGTTATAAATGTCAAAATAAGAAATGTAAAATGTGTGATTACATCACACACAATGTGAATACTTTTCAGTCCACTATGACATCTAAAACATACAAAATGGGTAGTCGGATGACTTGTGCATCCAACTACGTAATCTATCTATTGTCCTGTATCTGTGGGTGCCAGTATGTGGGGCGCACCTGCAGGCGTTTGAGTTTGAGATGGTCTGAACATTTTAGGAATATTAAGGCTAATTTTAAACTACACAGCGTGTCCAGACATTGCAATATAAAACATAGTGGAAATTTACATTGTATGAAAATCACTCCCATTGAACATATCCCCATGTCTGACTTTTATAATCGTTTCTTTAGGCTCAGACAGAGGGAGACGTTTTGGATCTACAGACTTCAAACACTGTACCCCTCAGGCCTAAACATGAATATTGATCTTGCTGCATTTCAGGATTAATATTTAGTAGTCCTTAAGTCCATAATAACATCAGTTGGGATCATTTATCAACACTGGTCTACTGACCTTTGTAGATAGGGACCTAGATATGGTGAATCCCCACTAGTACCCTTTGGTTTGGTGAATCTCAATTAGTACCCTTTATGTGAGATGTTCATATGTTCCGTTATGCCAAGTAATATATTTAGTTTTAGGATCAAAAATTGTTTTTAACAGTCTAACAAGTAGACAATACTGAATGATAGTAGATATGCTAAGCTTCACAATGATATGTGAATAGTTGGCATATCAACTGTTATATGTATAGGAGTCTGTTTTTAGGGAATCTGAAATAACCACTTTATTTGTGACTGTTAAAATATTAGTATCAATTAACAAACAAGATACATACATATAAATTGTATTTGATTATTAGATTCAGGTATTAATAGTATATGGGTACATAAGGTGCTTGTTTTCCAGTTTAATAAAATGTTAAAT
Source organism: Bombina bombina (assembly GCF_027579735.1). Lineage (NCBI taxonomy): Eukaryota > Metazoa > Chordata > Amphibia > Anura > Bombinatoridae > Bombina > Bombina bombina. The sequence continues at coordinate 894,009,054 of NC_069500.1, forward strand.
ATGAGTGTTAGCAAGATCCACCAAGTCCTGTAAATGATATGTGAATAGTTAGTGTATGAACTGGTATAGGTAGAAGTCTGTCCTTAGGGAATATGACATAACAATTTTGTATACTATTGTATAAGTAATTAGTATCTATCAACTAAAACACCTAGTTGGATTTTTGTATATTAGACACATTTGATTTCTAAATTTTATTTACATATGAATTGTATTTGATTTTTACATTCTGTATGTAGCGTGTTCCTGATCGGCGATTGGGTTTTGCCTTGGTTGGTCTTCCGGGCGACGCTGAAGTCCCAGTCTGCTTGTGAAGGCACAATCCAGTGCCGCCCTGCTTGTGAGTAATAATCTTTATTACTTTGCCTTCAGTCTGGTTTGTAGCGATATTATTCTATTGGCGCCTTCTTTTCCTTGCTACAGATACCACTTACTCCATCTATCATCGGAAGAGCTGCCTGGTTTCTACACTTCGGAATTATCGACCACCATTATTGTTTGTTCCCCGAGCGCACCTCCATAGGAGGACGGTACTCTGAATTGGTTATAAAGTGGAAAGTGTCTTTTAACCCTTTCTGTGCCAAACAAGTGACTGGTGCAGGGTTTGTTAACCCTGGTCTTCACAAGTTGGTGGGCAGTGGTGCAGATATTTATTTATTAATTAGAGTTTAGTGTTTTGTGGATTTGCTAGTGTGAAAATCCCAGTACTAAAAGAAATTGTTGCTCAAACAAATTCCAAAGGCTAAAACTTAGTTCATTACATAGTTACACATTGCAAACAGTCCCCTTCCCTACTGTCTGTTTTTTTTTTTCTATTTTATTTTTTACTATGGAGGCATACCAGCAGCAGAACAAGGAAATGTGGGGACTGTTATGCCAGGAGAGAGATATTCCCTCCCATGGGAAAACCAAAGATGGATTGATACAAACTCTTATGGACTATGACAGCAGCCAGGGCAGTGATTCATCAAGCTCTGGAGATCCCTTGGACTGTTATTTGCAAACTGTTCTAAAGCTTATGGGCTCAGCGGATCCAAGTATGCGCATGGAGCTGATCCTAAAATTCCAAGAACAGCAAGCTGCTGCTGCTGCAGCTGAGAGAGAGGCTGCTAAGCACCGTGCTGAGAGAGAAAGTGAAGCAGCTGAGCGCCAGGCTGAGAGAGAGAGGCTGTTGGGTGACAGGCTGAGAGAGAGTATCAGTTACAGCTTGCACGGTTGGAGAGAGCAACTGTCTCACCTGTTGTGAGTGAACCTAGAGACTCCTCTGTACCCAGAGTGCATGCAGAGAATTTTCCTACTCTGGAGAAAGATGGAAACTTGGATGTATTCCTGTGCAGCTTTGAAAAAGATTGCAGACAGTTCCAGCTGCCAAGGGAGCAGTGGGCCAAGTATCTAACTCCTGGTCTGAAAGGCCCTGCACTGGAGGCTTTTGCATAACTACCTCCAGAGTTTGATCAGGACTATGAGGCAATTAAAGCTGCACTGCAGAAGAGGTATAATCTTACTCCTGAGGTGTACAGAAAGAAATTCTGTGCTCTGCAGAGGGATATCTCAGAGAGCTACACTGCAGTTATAGGAAGCCTGACAACAGTATTCAAGCAGTGGATCAGAGAGCTAAAGATTGCCACAATGGAGGACCTGGAAGATCTGATGGTTAAGGAGCAATTCCTGCAGCTGTGCCCAGCAGAAGTGTAGGAGTAGGTGCTAGATTGCGGAACTGGCAGATTTTTACACAGCCAACAGGTCACCAGTGAATGGGAAGAAAAGCCTTTGTTAAAGGGGCATCCACCTGGAAAGGAGCTGCTTCATGACACCCCTTTACCAAGCATTTTGTTCCTTTATTTAATGTGTCTGTTCCCTCTGGGAAAGGAGGGATGAGTGCTGCACCTGGGCAGGGGGATACCCGCAGGTGTTTTGCTTGCAACAAAGTGGGCCACATCAGCTCCACTTGCCCAGAGAAGATTAAATTGGTGCAATCAGCTGGAGGGAGTTATCCCTTAGAAATACTAGCATCTGTGTTGTTTATTACATGGTCGGAGGAAAGCAACAATGAGAACTTACAACCTGTGACTGTTGGAGATAAGGTAACATTGGGGCTTCGTTACACACTAGCAACAGCTAGAGCGGTGTGGCGTGACAGGAATGGCGTTATCACATCAAAGGGAAGCTCCCTTTAAAACGCAGCTGGAGTGGCTTGTGTGCCACCTCCCTTTGCGTCTCTTATTTGGGGGGAAGTGTCATGAATACCTCATTAATTAGATGCTAATGGGTTAATTTTCTGTAGCCTGTGTGCTAAAAACATTTGTTTTTTTTTCAGAAGAAATCTGTTAATGTGTTTTCCCTTTGATAAGTCAGAACACTCATAAATAGCTTGTAAGATACACAAGAGAGAACTTTATGTTATGACATGCTAAAATGAGTACAACGATACAGATATTAACTTAAAGCGCTATACATTGCAGCATTAAATTACAGAGAGTTAAAGAGTTAAGCCATAAGGCTAGTGTATCACAAATAGTAGCAGATTCGATAATACACTAACCGTAGATAAGGTCATACTGGTTGTGAGACCTCTACATGTAATAGTGGGCATAATGATATCACTATATACCTTTTTACAGAGAGAATACAGGTATATATATTACCCATTGTAACACAAGAAAAAATTGAAATTGAAAATAGCGCTCTATACTTAAAGGCCCAATGCTATCAAATAAGAGAACTGCAGCAGAGTCAATATTGTGTGATATTAATATTAAAGAAAATATGGGTATATTACCCTCAAGTGATTTAAGCAAAATTGGCAGTACTATATGAATGTCAGGTAAGGAAAAGATAAAGACTTTATTATCTTCACAGTATTATACTCAGTCATGATATCATCGCGGTAAGGGGGGGAAGCAGTTACTCCCAGTGATTAATAATATCAAATCTAGAGTTTAGACCTTTTGGTAGTCTGGTGTCAAGAGTTAAGATCCAATATGCCTCCCTCCTTGTCAAGATGGTATCCATGTCACCTCCCCTAGTAGGTCTCTTAATCTTCTCTATGGCACACCAAGAGAAGAAATGTAGATCATTGTTATTTAGAGTGCAAAAGTGTTGCACTATAGGTGTACTGGCCCTATTTGTTTTGAAAGATGACAGATGTTCACGTATCCTAGTGTTCAGGTCCCTAGACGGGAGACCCACATACTGTAGTTTGCAATGGGAGCATTCAATAAGATTAATAGCATATTCGGTGGTACAATTCATACAAGCGTCAATGTCATAGATTCTGTTAGTGACCGTACTGTTAAAATTTCTAGTTACTTTGACATATTCGCATGGTTTGCAACTCCGCTTCCCATATTTAAACATGCTAGTATGTTGTAACCAGGAACCCTGGTTCTCTTTCTTGTTTTTAAGTAATGTGGGTGCCAAAATATTACCCAGAGTGGGGCTCCTCCTATAGGAGCATCTTAGGCCATTGTTCACAGTATTGACAAGTTTGTCATCTGCGGAGAGGAGAGAAAAATGTTTACGGACAATCGTACATATCTCCTGATATTGTACACTATGATTAGTTACAAAAGTAACACCTTTGAAAACATTCCTCTTCGCAGATTTCAAATCTAGCAAATCTTTCCTGTCTATTGCAGTCACTGCTGACTTAGCTCTCTTTATTACAGCCTTAGAATATTTCCTGCTAAGGAGTCTATTTTCTAGTTCAACCGATTCTTTCCTGAACTGTGCATAGTCTGTGCAATTTCTCCTTAATCTCGTAAACTCCCCTTTGGCAATAGCAAAGGGGACATGTCTAGGGTGGCAACTGGTGCCCTGGAGTAATGAGTAACCTGAAATGGGTTTCCTATAGACAGTAGACTCAATGTTACCACCTGGGTATTCTGTTAGAGTCACATCCAAATAGTTATAAGTATGTGAGTTATATTCACACGTGAATCTCAGATTAAGGTCATTACAGTGTAGATACTCCAAAAAGGCAGGAATAATGTCCTTACTTCCTGTCCAGATGAAAATGAGGTCATCAATATACCTATGATATAGAGATATATATTGTCTATAGGGGTTATTATCTCCAAAGATGTGGTAAAACTCCCACCATCCTAAAAACAAATTGGCATAGGAGGGGGCAAATCTTGCCCCCATGGCGGTACCACACCTTTGGAGATAATAACAATCCTCAAATTTAAAAAAATGATGTGTCAAAAGAAACGTCAGCACCTTAAGAATGTAGTTTTTGAGACAGCAGTCATAATCGGTAAAATTATCAAGAAAAAAGGTCACAGCTTCCACTCCTTTAGGATGTGGGATGCTCGAATATAAAGAGACAACATCAATTGTCATCCAAACACTAGAATCAGACCACTTAACATGTTCAAGTATATTCAGAATATGTTTGGTATCTCTTACATACGAGAGGAGTGACATGACAATTGGTTGGAGTATATTATCGAGCCATTATGAGAGAATCCACACCACTTACGATGGGATGACCTTTCACGTTCGTGAGAGATTTATGTGTTTTGGGAAAGTGGTGGAACAGGGGAGTCGTGTTAAGATCAATGCACCCCTGTTCCAACCCATCATCCAAAAGATGTTTTAATTCATTTTTGTACTCAAATGTAGGATCCTTACCTAGAACTAGATAGTCATCCTCATTCTGCAATTGTATGAGACTTTCTGAAACATACTGTTCACGATCCATTGCAACTACCATTCCACCCTTATCTGACTTCCTTATTACCATATTTTCATTATTTTGCAAGGAGGCAACTGCCTCTCTTTCAGATAAGGATAGATTGGGTCTGCGGGTTGATCGTTTAGACTTTAGACCAATTAGGTCTCTTTCCACCCTGTTGTGAAATGTTTCAATAATATTACCCCTGCTTTGTATTGGGTAGAAGCGTGATTTCTTCTTAAGGCTAGAGCCTCTACTTCTAGTGTCTTTTTCATGTGTGGCATTTAGTTGCAATTGCTGTAATGAAACAATATCACAGCTTTCTGAAAAACTGGGTTTATCACACATGTCAAAGTTGCTATTGGTTACAGATACAGGGTCACTGGGGGTCGTGGAGTGGTCATCTGAAAAATGTTTACTTAATTTGATGTTTCTTACCAGTCTATTGACATCTAGAATCGTTTGGAACAAATCAAAATTATTCGTAGCAGTGAAGTTCAGACCAAGATTTAACACTCTGTACTGTGCTTCACTCAAATTAAAGGAAGACAAGTTCACAACATTTCCCACTATTTGTATTTTGTTTGGGGTCTTAGTTCTCTCAGCTGATATCGTTCCTGATTGCTGGTAGTAGCCAGACTCTGACTGGAGAGGTGGCCTCTCCCACCCCCTGCTATATCTCCCTGAGCCTGCGGAAAAACCTGTTCAAATGTAGAAATATCTGGTCTGGGGACACTATGTGTAGTTTCAACATATGCGGAATGTCTGGGTCTCATGTTATAAGTGTCCTGTTTAATTATAGGATCATGTGGCGAATAGGTGACTACTGTAGTGGTGGTTGAAGGAGCACTCTGCTGCACTTCTGATGCATTTTGTTTGTCACCATCACTGGAGTAGTCACTATCGCTACCTGAAAAAGTGACATTCCTAGAGGGATTTTGTTTGTTTTTGTTTTTATTTTGATTGTTTTTGCTGTAGACAATAGACAGGAAAGATTTGCTAGATTTGAAATCTGCGAAGAGGAATGTTTTCAAAGGTGTTTCTTTTGTAACTTATCATAGTGTACAATATCAGGAGATATGTACGATTGTCCGTAAACATTTTTCTCTCCTCTCCGCAGATGACAAACTTGTCAATACTGTGAACAATGGCCTAAGATGCTCCTATAGGAAGAGCCCCACTCTGGGTAATATTTTGGCACCCACATTACTTAAAAACAAGAGAACCAGGGTTCCTGGTTACAACATACTGGCATGTTTAAATGTGGGAAGCAGAGGTGCAAACCATGCGAATATGTCAAAGTAACTAGAAATTTTAACAGTACGGTCACTAACAGAATCTATGACATTGACGCTTGTATGAATTGTACCACCGAATATGCTATTTATCTTATTGAATGCTCCCATTGCAAACTACAGTATGTGGGTCTCCCGTCTAGGGACCTGAACACTAGGATACGTGAACATCTGTCATCTTTCAAAACAAATAGGGCCAGTACACCTATAGTGCAACACTTTTGCACTCTACCTAACAATGATCTACATTTCTTCTCTTGGTGTGCCATAGAGAAGATTAAGAGACCTACTAGGGGAGGTGACATGGATACCATCTTGGCAAGGAGGGAGGCATATTGGATCTTCACTCTTGACATCAGACTACCAAAAAGTCTAAAAATTTGATATTATTAATCACTAGGAGTAACTGCTTCCCCCCTTGCCACGATGATATCATGACTGAGTATAATACTGTGAAGATAATAAAGTCTTTATCTTTTCCTTACCTGACATTCATATAGTACTGCCAATTTTCACTTGAGGATAATACACCCATATTTTCTTCAATATTAATATCACACAATATTGACTCTGCTGCAGTTCTCTTATTTGATAGCATTGGGCCTTTAAGTATAGAGCACTATTTTCAATTTCAATTTTTTCTTGTGTTACGATGGGTAACACTTAATTATCCACGATTTTATGCATTATACTCTGTTATTCATCAATTTGCATATTCTGTGTATACATATATATATACCTGTATTCTCTCTGTAAAAAGGTATATAGTGATATCATTATGCCCACTATTACATGTAGAGGTCTCACAACCTTGACCTTATCTACGGTTAGTGTTTTATCGAATCTGCTACTATTTGTGATACACTAACCTTATGGCGTAACTCTTTAACTCTCTGTAATTTAATGCTGCAATGTATAGCGCTTTAAGTTAATATCTGTATCGTTGTACTCATTTTAGCATGTCATGATAAGTTAGTTACCCTAATTTTTATGGGTGACCGTATAATACCTTTGTTTACTGTGTCTATTGTAAATTTGTTCTAATTCAAGCTTTCTTTTATTTCATTTCATTACTTGCTGGTGATTTTTGAGTAGATAGTCTTATGAGCATTTGTACCAATGTATTGCCTAAAGTATAATTGGTTTGAGTCACAGGGGCGTTGTTTTCTGTTTTAACCTATCATATGGGCCTTTAAGGTTTTTAAACAGGTGTGTGGGTCAGCACATCAGGCTGTGACTACGGAATCTCTTCCGAAACGCATATGCCTGTGTGCTGCGCCCACGTCTGACTCTTTACCCGATTTTGCAGTGTTCTACAATATGTTTTAATTACCAATAAAGTTTTCCTGGTTTTACCGTTTACGATGGATGTCGGAGCAGCGTTTTTTTGATACCTTCTTGTTCCAGTATCTTCCGACACATCAGCTGGAGCAGTGTTGTGAAGCGGACCCAAACCTTGTTACTTACGGAGAGGAGCGCCTGCTATTGGCCAACTATCAGTGATGTGGTAGCACACCCCCCCGTATACACCGGCGAGTGTTTTGAGTACAGCGGAGGCCCTGTGAGCTGCTTGATTTGAAGCGTGGATCTTCAGGAGCGGCACAGAGGCAACTACATTTCAGGTAGTAACGCTGTTATTATACACATAATCCGGAAATTTTGTGGTGAGTGTATCAAACTACACGTCTTCCTCTATGAATTTACTGGAGTATACGTAACATCAGTAAGAGTGACTTGCTTGGTTCCTACAACATATATAAGGTCTGGAGTACTTAGCCTAAGTGTTTGGGTTTCCCCTTTTTTTTGCATATATTATAATTTACAGGTAAATGGTTAACCAGAGATTAAGTATAAACTCTATTGAAGTGACTTGTCAGTTTGATATGTTACAATGTCTCGATTTTCTGAAAATGGAAGCAGTTAATTGCACAGAAAACAATCAGTTCATAATACGACTACTTAGATTACTTAGACTACTTAGATTTATATTAAGCCATAACTACTTCAAAGATAAATTTTATCTCCAAACCAGAGGCATTGCCATGGGGACAGCATGCGCCCCAACATACGCAAACTTGTATCTTGGGTGGTGGGAACGGGAAACAGTTTTTGGAGAAAAATTGCCAAAATACACTGAGAACATCGTGCTATGGCTGAGGTACATCAATGATGTCTTTATCTTATGGAAAGGTGACGTAAACTTATTTCAGACCTTCATTAAAGAACTGAATTCTAATGATTTGAACCTTAAAATGACATACGAGATCAAATAGGACATAGTAACCTTCTTGTATCTGAGCATATCCAGGGATATGTTCTATAAAATTGAAACCAATCTCTACAGACACATTCATATATTACATACCGACGATGACCTAGCCAAGCAAATAGGTCAGAAATTATCAGTCTCATGTAGAAGAGCACCTACAATAAGGGACAAGATTGTGAGAAGTCATTTTGTCAAACATGTGAACAGAAGGAAAGAAAACCTAAAGGGTTCCCATCCCTGTGGAACTTGCAAATTCTGTACTTATATTAGTACAGTAAAACAGATGGAAATATTTCCAAAAGGAATAAGGTATATAAACAACTTCCACAACTGTCATACCAACAATATAATTTATTGTATTGAATGTTGCTGTGGGATGAGATACATAGGGATGTCTACCAGAGAGCTTAGAACCAGACTGGGTGAGCCTCTCGGGAATATCCGAAATGACAGAAGTGATTTGGATAAAGGAAAGAAAATCACAACGGTAGCTAGACACAAACATGTGAACAGAAGGAAAGAAAACCTAAAGGGTTCCCATCCCTGTGGAACTTGCAAATTCTGTACTTATATTAGTACAGTAAAACAGATGGAAATATTTCCAAAAGGAATAAGGTATATAAACGACTTCCACAACTGTCATACCAACAATATAATTTATTGTATTGAATGTTGCTGTGGGATGAGATACATAGGGATGTCTACCAGAGAGCTTAGAACCAGACTGGGTGAGCCTCTCGGGAATATCCGAAATGACAGAAGTGATTTGGATAAAGGAAAGAAAATCACAACGGTAGCTAGACACTTCCTAAATAAACATGGAGGAAAAGACCTTAAATGCTGGATCCTCCAAAAGGTGAAACCAGGAATAAGAGGGGGGGAATATAGAAACTATGCTCCTCAAGGAAGAAACTAAATGGATCTTTTGGTTACAGGCCATGGCTTTGAAAGGCCTGAATGAACAACTTAGTTTTGGTTCATTTTTATAAATTAGTGTCATGGGATGATAGACCAATCTCACTATGATATGTCTTGGGGACTTAATACCCCTCATTTCAAAGACCATGCAAATCTGTATTTTTGATATAAATGACTAGAGATTGGATCCTAATCCTGCCGCCTAAGTGACCTTGTTGTGATTATAGCAAACATCTGACAAATATATTCATTACCAAAGTTTTTGTGTCATACCTCAAAACAGCGATGGAAAATTATTTCCCTACCTAACAAGTACACCAATTGTACTTTTCCCTTTTTCAAATATATGAACACTAATGCGGCATAAATTGAAATTAGAACATAATTACACATTGACAACCTCAAATAACCCGATATAGGATAATTCATTTCAATAGATTATATATCCAATCTCTGCCTATTACGCATCTACTATCGATCTGAAATTTATAACATGTATCAATTTTTGTTGTAATCTCTTCTTTCAGTGAAAACAATGATTGTACCACTTCCATCTCAAACCTACCGTGTGAGAAGGAGGTCGAAAGTATTTATATGACATGCCCGTTGTAATCAGAGTTGATTGAGACATTGTAACATATCAAACTGACAAGTCACTTCAATAGAGTTTATACTCAATCTCTGGTTAACCATTTACCTGTAAATTATAATATATGTTCAGATTTTTATTACGACTTTTTCTTCTGATGACATCAACTGTTGAGGTACATATAATTTACAACCACCGTATTAGACAGATTCTTGAAATATACATATGATATACTCGTTATAATCATCAGATTGATATACTGCTAAATTCTTTAATGGCGAGTCTTATTAGCTTCGTATCCGATCATCTCCTGTCAAACGCCATGTAAACATTACACATCACGTGAGGACGTGATGTCACGGCTGCAATATGATTGGCAGCCGTAATCACATGTCCAGGTCACAACCCCTCCCGGATTGGCTGGCGCTCACATAAAGATGGATAACAGTGCGGACGATCCGCGCCTTTGAAAAAGCAGTCGGCGAAACTCGCGTCAGGCGTTCACACTGCTTCTCCTGTATTTATTTTGTCTAAAAGAGCTCAAGTTATAATTTTGTTGGCCTTAATTGGCACATAGTCTCTATTTTCTGGGTCTTGATTTGAATAGCTAAACATCTACCGATATACTCAATAGCATATGAGGGATTCCCAATGAGGATATTAGAACGTAGGTTTATGCTACCTGTTAGCACTATGGGAGATTAATACTGCTATTTTCTCCATACCCAGTCGGTCTTATTGAGGGTCCGTGGTAGATACCCAAGTGTGAGACTTTAAATATATTGCATACGCTCTTTTTCTTATAGATAGCAGCCATAGATAAGGGTACTTATTTCTATACCTTATATTACAGGAGAAGCCTGTGTGAGACATACCTTTGTGTTTTTCTCTTGAATACAAATTTTATACACCTAATACTTTATTTCTTATGTAATGTCTATGGATGATTTAGATTTAGTTATCAGCCGATTTTTATACACACAGTAGATATTTGGGGATCGATTATAAGTCAGGTTGATTGTATACCTCTGCAAAGGAAGGACCTTGGAAACATTTCTGGGGGGGCAGGCAATAGGTTGTAGCCATACTTTTCCATTTAAGAACTCTGCAATTAATCGTCACACTATTTGATATGACATTTACAGATTAAGAAAACCCGATATCTACTCAATTGTCTGTGTTATACATGTTTTTGTTTGTCATGTTTTTTAATAATACCTTTTTAATATATACTAAAAAAAGTTATATCTTACAAGTTACATCAGTTCTCCCTATCCATTACCATATAGACAATTAAGTCTCTTGATTAAAGTGTGCCACATATATACCTCCTTTTCTCTCTCCTTATTCTCTTGGATAAAAGTCCCATAATGTTAGCATTTCAATTACTATAATGTCCATGGAAATAAGAGTCTGATATTAAAGTATTTTTTTAAGTTAATATCAATAATCAAAACGCGCATTTAAACTATGAAACTTGTACACAAACTAAATATGATGATTTAAATGTTTATGATTGCAATTAGCATGTTAAACAGGTTAATTATAAAATGAATCAGAAAGACATTAAACTACTAATTGCACACATCGTTAATTAAAGGACCACTTAAAGTGAAGGTTAAGTTACCTATTTCTCGATCCTGAATTATATTCTTTGACCAAGATTAGTATGAGTTTTATTCATCATCTCTTACACAATTATCGATGTAAGAAGTTATCGCCGTAATAAATAAGTATTTATAGCTTATCTGATTCAACCCGTTTTCTATTTTCTTTTAACTCCTGAATACGTTCTCCTAAAATCCAATTGAAATTCTGGCCATTAGGTGGCCGTCGATCCACGTCACCCGCCTCCCTTTTACACTGCGCATGCGTTATATTGATATTCTCCATCTTAGACTCAATACGCGCTCCCGTTTTGCGCAAGCGTAATTGATCTCAGTAGGACTACCCACATGACGTATCATTGTCTGCTTATGGAGTGAGAAGACCATCGCTCTACTATGCATGTATGAATTTACGCATGCGCTTTGGTGCAAGAAATTTTAGACTATCGCATGTGCAGAAGTTGACAAAATCAATGATTCGTGCATGCGCAGTATAAACGAAGGTCGTGCACGTGCTTGGGAGATACGTATAGAGCGGGTGGGACCTCTCTATACGTCACAGCATTGAAAGTCCGGAAATATAGGTGGGGAGGAGCATACACGGAAACGGTAGCAATATAATAATATAAATATAATCATGATATTTATTAAAAAGTGAAAAATAAACTTAGCGATCAGCTTCTTATATTAAAAATGGATGCATTCATGTCTTTAGATTAAAATTAACCTTCACTTTAATCAATAAATGCATTGTAAAATGACAATTTCAAAAGCTCTTAGTTTGAATTTCTAAAGAGTAGTAGATTACTTTCTGACAAATGCTAAAGTTAGTACTATTTTCCTTCCTACTGCATCATGTGACAGCCACCAGTCAATATCAAAATCCATATACAAATATATTCTGTAGAAGCTGGTACCTCAGAAAGTGTGCAAAAACAAATATTGTGCACATTTAGATAATGGAAGTAAATTGGAAAGTTGATTAAAATTATGTGCTGAATTTGAATCATGAAAGTTTAATTTTACGTTAGTGAAAAAAAAATGCATTTAAACATATTAGGCAATCATTTTTAAAACTGAATCAATTATCTGTCATGTTTTACTTACATGTTTGAGTGCATATCTTTTACTTCTGAGAAGATCTCTGAAATTCCTCGTGGTAGCTTGAAAAATCATGAGATAAGCACTGGTTTTTATATTTTACGTTTGTTATTTTTGGTTTCTATTCAGAAGCCAAAATTTCCAGAAGCTCAGAAATGTTGTAACACAGCTTGAAAACATTCTATTAGAATTGGGGATGACAAAAAAAAGGGCAAAATAGGCCTTAGGCAGGGCCGTCATCAGGGTGCAACAGGGGTGACTCCTGTCAGGGGCCCAATGGGCCAGGGGGGGCCCATGAGGCAAGAACTAAAAAAAAAAAAAAATTTTTTTTTTTTTTTTTTTTACATTTTGGCAGCCACCAATGGGTACTACAGCAGAGTGCTAATTGAGCATGGGAAATGTTATTACAAGGAGTAAAATATTAGCATTTGAGAGGATTTTTTAATGTGCACTAAACCACTATGCATAGTGTGAGACAGACTTGGCACTTTGTTTGTACAGTGTGTGCCTGAGTCAGACGGCAGATCACTTTCATTTGCAGAGGAGGTAGGACTTACTTAGCAAATGTTTTTTATTTCTTTGTGCAATTTCGGATTGTAACTTCTAGTAGTTGTATGGTGGGGCCAGGGGTCCATAAAAACAATTTTTTTTAGCAGCAGTGTATGTATGATTATTTGACAATGCTGTAGAAATTCTATATTCAAAACATGCAGAAATGTTTCCTCCTCAATACACAAATGGTAGGTGCCCTTTTGGCATTTATATATATATATATATATATATATATATATATATATATATATATATATATATATATATATATTTATATTACATTCCAGTTTACTGGCCCTTTATGCAAGGACTTTCCAGATGCAAGGAGGCATTTTATCTAACATTTTTACATCTGCATAAAATGTTATACTCTCAGACTAAGATTGCTCAGTGTTTGAAATGAGACAGGTTAACTTAAAACTGTTCAGTTTACACTACAGCTGACTTAATTTTGTAATACATACCACCAAGCCTAAATCCTGCATTTAACCAGTTCTAATGGTATGAGTACCACAGCTTATGGTTCCTTCAAGACCATATAGAGTACAGTATTTTGGTTGGAGAAAATGGGGAAAAACAAACAAACATATGTCAACCTTTTAAAAGTACTTTTCTTCATCTAGCCATCTACCCAGATCATTAATGTACAATTTTGAATTCACAGAATTATTTTTGTTTGCACATTTACAAATATGATTCTTTAAAAAGTGATCTCTTAATTTCTGCAATTTTTTTTATCATGCATGTCACACACTGTTGATTTAGGGGATGCAAGGTAACATAGTAACATAGTAGATAAGGTTGAAAAAAGACTGAAGTCCATCGAGTTCAACCTATACAAAACTAAAATACTTACAAAAAGCTCCAGTTAAGCTTAAATAACCCCATTAAAATGTGACCCATTTAATACTAGCAATCATATCCATGAATTTTGTTTATATACAGAAATTTATCCAGACTATTTTTAAATGTATCAATGGTATTGGCATTCACTACCTCCTTTGGTAATGAGTTCCACAATTTTATTGCTCTTACAGTGAAAAAACGTTTCCGTTGCAGGAGATTAAATCTCCTTTCCTCCAACCTTAAATTATGACCTCTTGTCAGAAACAATTTTCTTGGAATAAACAGAGCTTCTGCCATCTCTGTATATGGGCCTTGAATATATTTATATAAAGTAATCATGTCACCTCTCAAGCGCCTTTTTTCTAAAGAGAACAGACCCAGTTTGGCTAGCCTCTCCTCATAGGTTAATTTCTCCAATCCCCTTATTAGCTTTGTGGCCCTTCTCTGAACTTTTTCTAGTTCTGCAATATCTTTTTTAGCAATCGGTCCCCAGAACTGCACTCCAAACTCAAGGTGAGGTCTTACCAGGGCTTTATATAATGACAGAATTATGCTTTCCTCCCTTGAATCAATGCCTCTTCTAATACATGCTAGTATCTTATTAGCCTTTGAAGCCGCTGCCCTGCATTGTGCACTCATCTTTAGCTTGTTATATATTACTACTCCCAAATCCCTTTCCTCCTGTGTTTGGCTAAGTCTTGTCCCATTTAAAAAATATGTAGCCTGCTTATTTTTACTTCCAAAATGTAGAACCTTGCATTTTTCCGTATTAAATCTCATTTTCCATTCACTTGCCCATAGTTCTAATTTTAGCAAATCCCTTTGTAAAGAGAGTTCGTCCTGCTCTGACCTAATGACCTTACTTAACTTAGTATCATCTGCAAAAATAGAGATGTCGCTATTTAATCCTTGCTCCAAGTCATTTATAAAAATATTAAAAAGAACAGGGCCCAGTACTGATCCCTGGGGGACGCCACTGATTACCTTTGTCCAATCTGAGTATGATCCATTTACTACTACTCATTGCTCCCTATCTTTTATCCAGTTATTTATCCATGAGCTAACATTTTCAGCTATTCCCAGTCCCTTAATTTTGTGCATTAATCTCTCATGTGGCACTGTATCAAATGCCTTTGCAAAATCTAAGTATAGCACATCAACTGATTCATCTTTATCTATATTTTTACTTACTTCCTCGTAGAATCTAATTAGATTAGTTTGACATGATCTATTTCTCCTAAAGCCATGCTGATTAGAACTCATAATCTTGTTTACACGAATATGCTCATCAATATAATCCCTTATAATCCCTTCAAATATCTTCCCCACTATTGATGTCAGACTAACTGGTCTATAGCTTCCTGGATCATCCCTGCTTCCCTTTTTGAAGGTGCATAAATGTTTCCTCCTGTGAGTGTTTCTGTGGGTGTCTGTGTTTATGTCTTTGTGCTTTGGTTTGTGTCTCTATGAGTGTGTATGTATTTTTTTCTGTGGGTCTCTCTGTGAGGGTGGGTGTGTATGTCTTTGTGCATTTTCTGTGGATGTCTGTGAGGGTGTGTGCATATGTCTTTGAGCTTTTTCTATGGGTGTCTCTGTGAGGGTGTGTGTATGTTTGTCTTTGTGTATTTTCTCTGGATGCCTCTGTGAGGGTGGGTGTGTATGTCTGTGTTTTCTGTGGATGTCTCTGTGAGGGTGTGCGTATGTATGTATGTATGTCTGTGTTTTCTGTGGATGTCTCTGTGAGGGGGTGTGTTTTCTGTGGGTGTCTCTGTGAGAGTGTGTGTATGTCTTTGTGTGTTTACTGTGGATGTCTCAGTGAGGGTGTGTGCATGTATGTCTTTGTGTGTTTTATGTGGGTTTCTCTCTGTGTGTGTGTATGTCTTTGTGTGTTTTCTGAGGCTGTCTCTGTCGGTGTTTCCTTGGGTGTATGTGCATGTTTGAGTTTGTGTGTGTGTGTCCATTGTCTGTTCCTTTTTAGGACATTTTGACCTTACTACTGATTATTCACATCTTTCTACAGACTTTGAGACTAATGAGACCTTTCCGGAAGTCACCAATCCACCATTTAACCTTTAAATTATTGTTTAGGCAGTTCAGGGCCCTTCCTTTCAGTCACTGCATTCTGTTGTCATCATTTAGTTGGCATATTCCTTTACAAAAAAGATGATCAGAACTCCATATTTTGTTTTTTTAAATCTCTTTTTTTTTTTAAAACTAAAGTTTACCTCACTACTTGTCAGGTCAATGTAAACAAGTGCTGAGTGTCTGTTTGGGTGTCTGTGTCTGAGTGTGTTTCTTTGCATGTCTGCTAGAGTGTCTATATGTTAATCCTTATCTGTGAGTGTGAGTGTGTGTTTCAGTGTATGAGTGTGTCTGTGTGTGTGTGTGTAACTACCTTTACAACATTTCCAAGTTTAAATAGACACTTAAGAATAAAGTGCATATACGTTTTAGTCACTTGGTCAAAAATTGCATCATCCCTGCTTCCCTTTTTGAAGGTGCATAAATGTTTCCTCCTGTGAGTGTTTCTGTGGGTGTCTGTGTTTATGTCTTTGTGCTTTGGTTTGTGTCTCTATGAGTGTGATTGTATTTTTTTCTGTGGGTCTCTCTGTGAGGGTGGCTGTGTATGTCTTTGTGCATTTTCTGTGGATGTCTGTGAGGGTGTGTGCATATGTCTTTGAGCTTTTTCTATGGGTGTCTCTGTGAGGGTGTGTGTATGTTTGTCTTTGTGTATTTTCTCTGGATGCCTCTGTGAGGGTGGGTGTGTATGTCTGTGTTTTCTGTGGATATCTCTGTGAGGGTGTGCGTGTGTATGTATGTATGTCTGTGTTTTCTGTGGATGTCTCTGTGAGGGTGTGTGTTTTCTGTGGGTGTCTCTGTGAGAGTGTGTGTATGTCTTTGTGTGTTTACTGTGGATGTCTCAGTGAGGGTGTGTGCATGTATGTCTTTCTGTGTTTTATGTGGGTTTCTCTGTGTGTGTGTGTGTGTATGTCTTTGTGTGTTTTCTGAGGCTGTCTCTGTCAGTGTTTCCTTGGGTGTATGCGCATGTTTGAGTTTGTGTGTGTGTGTGTGTCCATTGTCTGTTCCTTTTTAGGACATTTTGACCTTACTACTGATTATTCACATCTTTCTACAGACTTTGAGACTAATGAGACCTTTCCGGAAGTCATCAATCCACCATTTAACCTTTAAATTATTGTTTAGGCAGTTCAGGGCCCTTCCTTTCAGCCACTGCATGCTGTTGTCATCATTTAGTTGGCATATTCCTTTACAAAAAAGATGATCAGAACTCCATATTTTTTTTATTTTTTTTAAATATTTTTATTGAGGTAAAGTTTGGTATACAAACAAGATACGTAAAACGTTCCATAAGTGCCATCACAAGTAACATAATGCAAGGTTCATCATATAGTAAAAATGCTGCAAAGTGTTAACAGTGATATAAACTAGCAAAACAACAAAGTAAATAAGGTTAGAAAAATAAAAAAGTTTCGTAAGAACACAATACAGTCTTGCCTATGATGATTTAAGCCTCTCCTCTTATAAAAAAAAGGGCCACTCTTGGACCCCTAACTAAATGTGAGTTTTACCATGGTAGGAGGCTACAAACTATGTAGGAGATCACTCATGGATCTTATGTTATCTACCTCAGTTTTATTTATTTTTAAAGTTATAGTAATTTTATATTTCTATATATTTAAATGCGATACAATCAAACTATCCTGCTAAATTAGAAAAAAAGAGGGCTAAATTTTGTATTCAGTTATGTAGCAGGGCATACTTATAGAGAGTTTGGGGGTGCGGTATAGGTTAGAGAAACCGCTTATTTACTCCATCTACTACAGGAGGCAAATTAAGTAAAAAAGGGAGGGGGGGGGGAGGAGGTGGTAATTCAAGTTTAATGGTCTAGATCGTAGACTCGTGAGTGCATACATTGTCAGCTGTTATATGGAATAGTTAGCTGATTGTATACTGGATTGTGGTTGCACTCAATTTAGAGAGGTCTAAGGACTAAACTACACCAATTGTAATGGGTAACATGAGTCGCAGGGGGTATTATGGCTAGGAGATAGTAGGGCTTTGGCAGGTCCAGCCTGCGCTAGGCATCTAAGGGGCGTTTTGATACAAGACTGCATGTCCCATTTTAGCACCTGCAGGACTAAGAAATGAGCTGTGGTGCCGATATTTAACTGATTTAATCCTCCTGCTAAGGGATGTTTATTATGTGGGGTGGGGGGGCAGGAGGTGATGAGCTGCATATGGTAAGCAGATAAGATGTCTGACTATCTTCCGTGTGCACCAAATATTTATACATGTAAGAAAGTTTAATTGGGACAGCTAATACACTATCAATAATCTTCTACAGCTGTTTGACATGACTATCTAAATTCAATTTGCAGAGTGGGTTAAACTGAGTAAGGTATTATAGATGATCAACTGTACAGACTCTAAATTTTAGGAGTAGAATGCTGAAAATATAGTGCTCAAATCATTAAACCTGGGTATGTGATAACCTAATGCTATCTGGTAAACAAGAAGGATAAGTAAAATACAGGTAACAGTTCCCAGTATAATTAAGCAGTGTTTGGCATTATTAAGGGACAGGGCACTGAACAGACTATAGGAGTTCGGAACCAGGTAGAAATAGATGGGTGTCACTTAAACCAGTAAATAGCTCCTCCTAAAGAACCAAAATACTCTAACTCCCGGATGTGGGCCCACCATCCAGGAACAGGAGGTCATATATGAACAGCACCTAGGGAAAGGAGGCTATAACAACCCATAATATGCTATAGTAAAGGTTTAATACTTGTATATGACACCCTAACTAGAATGTCCAGAGCTGTAAAGTGGGCATAACCTCAAACCTCACTGCAACCTTCAAGGCTTAACAAGGGAACTGGCAGTGTATTGTAGAGATGATCACAGGTTACAAACTCTATAAATTGAAGGTTATGAAAAATAAGCACGATGTGGAGTTTTTAAATAACAAGATATGACAGCTTATTAAGCAGGATATTAACATATTCACTCAAACAACTACATTAAGGGTCAAAATTAAATCCAAACTGATAAGTATGTATTAGAGGATCCCATGTCCTCTAACACAGAACTCAGGTTGACATGTACAACATAACCGATAACCTGAACCAAACTTGTGAGTGTAAAGTATAGAGATAAAAGAGTTGACTTTATTAAGTGCACTGTCCATTAACTCATGAAACAACATATGCAGTCAACTTAGCCTACTTCATGGTAGGACAAGCACAGCGTTAACATAATGTCTTCTTTGCTACAGAGACATTATGTTAATGCTGTGCTTGTCTATGTCTATGTTTGTCTTTGTGTATTTTCTCTGGATGCCTCTGTGAGGGTGGGTGTGTATGTCTGTGTTTTCTGTGGATGTCTCTGTGAGGGTGTGTGTGTGTATGTATGTATGTCTGTGTTTTCTGTGGATGTCTCTGTGAGGGGGTGTGTTTTCTGTGGGTGTCTCTGTGAGAGTATGTGTATGTCTTTGTGTGTTTACTGTGGATGTCTCAGTGAGGGTGTGTGCATGTATGTCTTTCTGTGTTTTATGTGGGTTTCTCTCTGTGTGTGTGTATGTCTTTGTGTGTTTTCTGAGGCTGTCTCTGTCGGTGTTTCCTTGGGTGTATGTGCATGTTTGAGTTTGTGTGTGTGTGTCCATTGTCTGTTCCTTTTTAGGACATTTTGACCTTACTACTGATTATTCACATCTTTCTACAGACTTTGAGACTAATGAGACCTTTCCGGAAGTCACCAATCCACCATTTAACCTTTAAATTATTGTTTAGGCAGTTCAGGGCCCTTCCTTTCAGTCTCTGCATGCTGTTGTCATCATTTAGTTGGCATATTCCTTTACAAAAAAGATGATCAGAACTCCATATTTTGTTTTTTTAAATCTCTTTTTTTTTTTAAAACTATAGTTTACCTCACTACTTGTCAGGTCAATGTAAACAAGTGCTGAGTGTCTGTTTGGGTGTCTGTGTCTGAGTGTGTTTCTTTGCATGTCTGCTAGAGTGTCTATATGTGAATCCTTATCTGTGAGTGTGAGTGTGTGTTTCAGTGTATGAGTGTGTCTGTGTGTGTGTGTAACTACCTTTACAACATTTCCAAGTTTAAATAGACACTTAAGAATAAAGTGCATATACGTTTTAGTCACTTGGTCAAAAATTGCATATGTCAAAGGAGAGGGGGGCCCTGATCAATGGTTAAGTCAGGGGCCCCAAAATTTCTAGTGGCGGCCCTGGCCTTAGGGTTCTATTCTATACTGATTCATTAGAATAACTGTTTAAAACATATTTTACGTGTTTGCAGCTTTTCAAATTCAAACTCTTTTAAATCCATCAGAAAACCACTGGAAATCCCATTTGCTTACATTGCACTAGAGAATTTAAGAAGAGTGGGTAAGTGTTGTGTATACATTTTGCCTGCCATGTGTAACAACTATTACCCTTTGAAAAAACTCACCATTAACACAACCCATACAATAAAAACAGGAGACTTTATTTAACCATTTAAAATAATTTAAAACATTGAGTCCCCTAAATAAACCCCAGTAATTAAAACTGAGGCAAACCATGTGTTCCATACTGAGCATCCCATGCTCCTCCCACCAAATTTTACCAGGTGCCCAATAGACCCCCCCCCCCCCCAAGCACCTCATTGCACCTATGGAAATTCCTGTCTCGCTTGTAAGGGTCGCTGGTCTTCTTTTCCACTTATGCCCTATTAAAAAATGAACTTCACTAAACTAACAGTTGCCCTTATCTCCCCACTAATATCATTCCCACCTTTGCAGTCCCCACCTCCTGTTTCCCATCCTCCTACCCATCTAGATTGTAAGTTCCCACGGGAATAGGGCCCTCAATTCCTCCTGTATTTGTCTGTAAAATGTTATCTTTTATTGTATTGTTTCTCCGTTGTACTTGTATCCTTGTACCCATGGGCAGCGCTGCGGAATCTGTTGGCACTTTATAAATAAAGAATAATAATAGTGCCCTATGCCCTCCTTGGTCTGACCACTCTGCTTATACCAGCCCCCAATTGCCACATCTGGGGCTTGCTATAAACCCACACAACAGCTATACTTATTTGGTAAGCTAACTATCCTGTGGAAAAGGTATATTTAAACCTAAACAATATTGCTGGGATATATAAAGGATAAACTAGTCCATTTCTGTGTTGTCATTTTTTGCAGGACTCATTGCCAAGTGACTGCTTCTCATCATGTGACAATCTATAAACAAAACAGAATAAAAACAATTTAGTGCTCTAATATAAGCAAGTTATCTCTGGGTTAGGTGGGAGGGAAATACGATAATTAGGGATCTTCTGGAAACAGTTGAATAAAGCATTTATATTCTATGCCTAACATTCTCTTACCTAAAACACTTTCCCTTTGGCTTCCTACCTCCCTACATCTCCATCTCCATGTAGGTAAAGTCTCACTCATCAGATAATTTCTCAGGTCATGTGACCACCACTCCTGATCAGCAGATCAGCCATGTCCTGCTCAGGATTTAAAGGGACACTGAACCCAAATTTTTTCTTTTGTTATTCAGATAGAGCATGCAATTTTAAGCAACATTCTAATTTACTCCTATTATCAAATTTTCTTTATTCTCTTGGTAACTTTATTTGAAATGCAAGAATGTAAGTTTAGATGCCGGCCCATTTTTGGTGAACAACCTAGGTTGTCCTTGCTGATTGGTGGATAAATTGATCCACCAATCAAAAACTGCTGTCCAGAGTTCTGAACAAAGAAAAAAGCTGATACCTTCTTTTTCAAATAAAGAGAGCAAGAGAACGAAGAAACATTGATAATAGGAGTAAATTAGAAAGTTGCTTAAAATTGTATGCTCAATCTGAATCATGAAAGAAAAAAATTGGGTTCAGTGTCCCTTTAAGCAAAAAGTTACCTATGGTCAGTAATACAAAAATGACCTGCTCTAATGAATTAGATCATGTATTTTTTTTTGTTTGTTTACAATTTCCCTTTAAAGGGACAGTAAAGTAAAAATTAAACTTGAGTGATCCCCTTAGATCATGCATTTTCAAAAATCTTTCTAAATTACTTCTATCAAATTGGTTTTGTTCTCTTGATATCTTTGTTTAAAATAAACCTAGGTAGGCTAATAGGAGCTTAGAAGCATGCACGCGTCTCTATGTGCTGCACACCGCTGATCTCACCTAGGATCACTCTTTAACAAAGGATACCAAGAGAACTAACCAGCATTGCTAATAGAAATAAATTAGAAAGTTGTTTTAAATTTGTACTCTATCCCAATCCGTTTAATTTTGTCTTTACTGTCCTTTTAAGTGTGTCAGTATCAGTTCAGACATTTAATACTATGCAAATGTTTTGTACTTTTCTTTGAAGTTCTCAAATATCACTGTAACAATAGTTCAAATGCCATTGAAATGTTAACATTTCCATAGTATTTGGGAAGAAAATACATTTACTGTTCTGTGTGTGTACAACACATGAATGCTTAGCTTTGGAACCATAATACACTTATGAACTGAGAAGAGAAGCTTCCAACAAAAACATTGTACTTAAGCAAAGTGGATTTACTAGTTTACAAACCACAGAGCAGGTGTACTTTGCTTTACTATCCGAGGACTTAATCTTTTTTTTTCTCTTACTCTTTTCAAAGCAATGAGGAAGAAAATAACAAAGAAATTATGACCTGGAAATCAAAATACTTTATTTATTAACTCTATATTGACTTTTGAATTGTGTGCACAAGTACAGAAAGTTTTGTGAACTCATAATTCTTAATATGATAAAAGTCTTTACAAGGGAATAATAACAAAACAACAAAAAAATCCCCAACACATAAAGGAACATTTTGGATTCTATAGACACTAAAACATATTTGTCATTATATTGAGGACATCATTATATTTTCATCCAAAATTTTGAATAACAGTGTTTAGTCACACAATGGAATGACATACATTTGAAATATTTTGTTCATAAAAATAATTGCAAAACACATATTACCTCATTCTAAGGGAAAAAGAAGAGTATATCATGCGTGCCCCTCAAGAAACAAAGAGCTGACAGAACTTGGTCTCAGTTGTTTCAATATGTCTCATTATAGTATTATATTATTATAGATTTGCTTCATTCTTTTATATAGACACTGGGTTTTTTTGCATTTCAGTATGTTTGGATGAAGGTTAACATATATATGTGTCGTGAGTGAGCTCGTCTCAGGTGCAGTAATAAAGAGGTCCAGACCAGGTATTCAGCAAACAAAGGCTTTACCTCAGGAGGGGTAATCTTTATTACACTGTTGCAACAGTGACCCAACACCAACACAGGAACGTAGAACTACCACATTTTCATATACATGCATTTTTATACCCTAGAGTTCCTTACAAAGCAGAGAGCTAATTGGCTGATAATAATAGGCTAATAAATCTCACGTGATTAGTGGTTGCTAAAAAAACAGGTTCTCTATGTTAGAATTAGTAAGATATGCTTTCTTGGAATTTAGCCAGAGGCTAGTTGGCTAATTGGATTGAGAAGTTAATACTGAACAGAGAAGCCTTGGGTTTTCACTTTGAGTTTTAGGATATTTAGAAAACAATGTATGGGAGAAGCCATAACTTTAAGTTGTACTGATACATACTTATTAGGCTAGAAGTAAGTTGTTACCGATACATCACTTATTAGGTCAGGGGTGAACAGTTTGGAAAAATACAAATGTGAACGAAAATAATGCACCTACAGTAACAGAATAAGAATTCAGTAAGGTTACAATGTAAAGGAAAAAGAAGTTTTGGTTAAATAAAGAAATAAAGAAAAGAAAATAGAAAGATATAGGAGGAAAAGTTAATAAAAATAAGCAGCTCATTACATATGTATGGCTGTATTTTAGGGACCCAGGTAAAATGAGGCCTTGACGTTTCACCTGGGTCTATCACCATTTGGTTAAATGCTCCAACTAACAAGTCAAAATTAAACTTTCATTATTCAGATATTGCCTGCAATTTTAAACAACTTTACTTCCATTAACAAAGTATGCACAGTCTTTTTATATTTATACTTTTTAAGTCACCAGCTCCTACTGAGCATGTGCAAGAATTCACAGATTATACATATATGCATTTGTGATTGGCTGATGACTGTCACATGGTACAGGGGGAGAGGAAATATACATAACTCTGAAATTTGTCAGAAAAATATCTACTACTGACTCAGACTAAGTGCTATTTTTATTATATTTTTATGATGCATGTGTTGATAATGCAAATCTACTGTATTTACTTGTCCTTTAAATATAATAATAGAGAGTTATACTTAGTTATGCACCAACATTCAACTGGTTAAAGCAATATCCTTAGGTAAAGGAGTGTGCTATAGAATTGCTCCATATTTGAACAACTGAAATATCTACTGAGATCTCTGATAAAAAAAACAAACTGAGCACCATTTTTGTATTAATTTACCCAGATCTATTTGTATTATTTACCTAGAAATGTTATTGTAATTGAAGATGCTCAGAACCCCCAAAAGCTAGCACTGAATATATGACTTTAACGTTAATAAAAGCATACTTCTTTCAACAATATTTTTGTGCATAATATGTGCAATTAACAATTTTACTGGTGGGTGGGTTGGGGGATTGGGGATATGGAAACTGTCTGTATTCTTGGTCAGTTTTCCCATAAGCTGCTTATTTGTGGATCAGAGTTATGAAAATCTTATGTATTCATGATCAGTTCTCCAAAAGCTGATTATTTAATTGCTTTGATGAAAAATGTCCCTAGATTTTTTTTAAATGTAGGCAACTATGTATATTTAACTGAACCATTGAGCATTGCTTCATATTTTACAATGCAAGCAGCAAATGCTTTATTATAATTTATTTAATTGGGAGGTCTGGCCCGCTACCCTCCCACATGCACCTCCATCCAGATATGCCCTGGACCCTCCTAGACACGCCCTTGGTTCACCTGTGACCCCTGCCATGGCTGGTGGGCCCTTTCCTTAGGGAAATATTGGGATGTTTGATATACCTTAAGAAAACTCTCCAATATTTTTTTTATGATGATGATGCTTATTATTATTATTATTATTAATAATAATAGTAATAATAATACAACTTTATAGATTATTTAATAAAGATATGTACTGTATTTACAAAATCCAGGCGTCAGAGAGTTCTTTCTTTTTGGAATGTTTTACTAAACAAATTGTCACTGACTCCTAATTATTCTTATCGCTCTCTCAAGTTATTTGTACTTTTGCCAGGCCATGCAATAAAATATGTTAAAAAATCACTATCTTTGAGTTGGGCATAAAAAATCAGTTTGTGGTAAATTTAAAGGCATAGTCTAGTCAAAATTAAACTTCCATGATGCAGGTAGAGCATGCAATTTAAAGCAACTTCCTAATTTACTCCTATTATCAATTTTTCTTCGTTCTCTTGGTATCTTTATTTGTATGTAATCTTAGGAGCCAGACCATTTTTGGTTCAGCACCTAGGTAGCGCTTGCTGATTGGTGGCTGCATTTAGACACCAATCAGAAAGTGCTTACCAGGTGCTGAACCAAAAATGGACCATCTCCTATGCCTACATTCTTGCTTTTTCAAATAAAGATACAAAGAGAATGACGAAGAATTGATAATAGGAGTAAATTTGAAAGTTGCTTAAAATTGCTTGCTCTATCTGAATCATGGACGTTTTTTGACTAGATTATTCCTTTAAGCTAATATGTATTTGCATGCAGTGTGCAGTAATTTATATTATATTTTGATTTTGAAATAGTATTGTCAAAAGAACATTAAATTCAGTAGAATTTCAAATGTTGCATTTTTAAAAAAAAAAAAATCCTGATCATGCTTACAAAATGCCTGAAAACTCCATACAAACTCCCACGATCAACACCTCTTTCACATCTATGAGATTGCCAAGACAAATAAAATTCTAAACAGTGAGACAACAAACGCGTAACAAAGCAAACATTCAAATATTTAAAGGACCATTAAATACAATAGAGTTGCATAATCAAAAGGTACATATTAAAAATACAATACAATAGCACTTAAGGGCTAAACCCACCCTCCCAAAACTAAAATAAATAACAACACAACACAGGAGCTGGAGAGACCATTTTATGTTCGCATTTATTAAAGGAATAGTGTAGTCAAAATTAAACTTTCATGATTCAGATAAAACATGCAATTTTAAGCAACTTTCTAATTTACTCCTATTATCAATTTTTCTATGTTCTCTTGGTATCTTTATTTGAAAAAGCAAAAATGTAAGCATAGGAGCCGGCCTATTTTTGGTTCAGCACCTGGGTAGCACTTTCTGATTGGTGTCTAAATGTAGTCACCAATCAGCAAGCACTACCCAGGTTCTGAATCAAAAATGGGCCGGCTTAACCTGAGGTAAGTCACTCCAAATCATACCCCATCTGCCCAGCCACCAAATTGAATCTTGATATGGGGTGAAACAGAGATTCTGTCCACCCGATATGGATAACGCCCTGATGGAGGCCCAATGGATGAAAAAGTGTCCTACCACCCAGACCCTCACAAGATCCCTGGAACCGCCTGTAAAATATTGAGAATGAGCAACAAAACATTCAACAAATACAAACAAGAAAAAAAACAGGACCGCATGTTACAAACCACACTGGTGGATGAATATACAGCTTGTACCTCTGTGAGTGCCATCTGCCTAAACACTGAATCTGTTCCGCTGACCTACCCTGGGCTGCAGCACTAGTAGCAGCCCTAATCCTAAAAGAATGAGGCGGAAACTTTGATACATCAAGACCAGCCCTCTTGGACGCCAGATCCAGGACTCTCCAGAACTGATACCTAGACAAGGAAAACCAGTCCTCATGGACCAAAAACTCCTGAGAGGAGCCTGCCTAATCCTAATATACTCCCTCACTAACGGGACGGGGCAAACCTAGCTATCAGGAAGTTCAGGGATAGACACCCACTTACCTTTCGCCATCTGATTTGTCTTAGACCTGGGAATAAAAAGCATTATCCACCCCTTAATAAAGCGCACATGCTGCTCCTGAACCCCCTTTCCTAATAAATGCTTTGCAGGGGCCACCAACTCGCTAACCCTCCATGCTCCATGAAACGCCAGCGCAAATGCAACTTTAAATAGCAGTAACTCAAAATCAGTTGAACACACCTGTTCCAAAGCCTTTAGCAAAAGCGACAAGCGCTGCATGGTAATGGGCTCTCTAACATCTGCGACCTTTACCTTAGACCTACCCCAATCCTGCAGAACCTGCCTGACCAAAAAGGACCCAGTGATATCAGGAATGCCCAGCAACTTAAGAAAATAAGCCATGTCTGCTATCCTAGACTGCACTGCATTACCCTTGAAACCCCTATTACGCATCTGTGCCAACCAGGGCAGCAGTACCTGACCATCTACCGGCATGGACCCAGCCCTGGCATCACAAAAGAACTCCCACTCTTTCCAAAACTGCTGGTACACCTTCCACATCGCAGGGGCAAGGGAAGATCTCACCAAGGGTAAAAGGGTTGTCCACCGTTCAGAATCTGCCAAAGATAGGAAGGACATGGGAGACCAGTGTAAGCCGCCTTAGGGGCTAGCTTCTTGAAAAGATCGCACTGAAATCTGGACAAGGCATCAGCAATCACTTTATTGACTCCCGGCACGTGACGAGCCTGAAATTCAATATTTTGACGCGTACTAGCAACGCAAGCACCTAACCACCGGCACTGAAGTAGTGGACAACCTGTTAATGGCATACACCACGCTAATGTTGTCTGTCTAGAAAACCTGTTGGCTAAGCGTTCAACCCAAAGCACTACCGCCACCAAAATGGGAAAGATCTCCAGCAGTGCCATATTTTTGTGTGAACCCCCTGTTTATCCAGGACTGCAGCCAAGGGGCTGCTCTCCAATCACCATTCAGGTAAGAAACATAGCCCAGTGCACCCGCCTCATCTGTAAATAGATGCAGCGACTGGCTGGACAGTGGCATGGATCTCCGCAAAAGCACTTCAGAGAAAACTTCCAAACCAAGAAATCAGCTATCATCTCATTGATCACCCTACATCTATGCCTTGGGCCCTGCACACCTTTCAACGACTCCTTAGGAATAACCCTGCAGACGAAGTTCAACAGTCCCAATAGGGACTGTAAATTCTGCAGCGAGAGAGAGTATACCGACACAGCTGCAGAAACCGTATCAAGCAAACGCCAGACCTTGTCCTCCGGAAGCATACACAGTGAAGCCACAGTATCAATCTCAATACCCAAGTAAGTCAGCCTAGTACAAGGGCTCTGGGTTTTATCCTTCACCAAAGGAACCCTAAACAGCCCTGTGAGAGACCGCATGACCAGCATTAGCTGCTTGCAGTCTGCTGACCTGGCAGGACCCACAAAGGGGAAGTCATCCAAATAGTGTGCCACTGCATCCTTCCCACTGGTAGACACCACAACCCAATGAAGAAAGATACTAAAGATTTCAAAGAAACAACAGGAAACAGAACACCCCATAGGAAGGCATCTATTGATGTAATAAGCACCGTCAAATTTCATCCCCATAAGATGAAAAGAATCAGGGTGAATAGGCAAAAGTCGGAAAGCTGATTCCTCATCTAGCTTGGTGAACAAAGGACCTAAGCCTGCCACCCAAACGACACCAAGAGCATCATCGAACGACAGATACTGAACTGAATTGACCTCCAGAGCGATTGCGGTATTAACAGATCTGCCCCTGGGATAGGACAGATGCTGAATTAGGCAATACTTACAAGTGGACAAACTACTACATTTGGGAGTGGTGGGTCCCGAAAAAGCCTAACTACTCTGCCCAGCTCCAATTCTTTTGCTAGCTTATCATAAACAACTTGCAGAAACTCATATGCTGATTTAAGGTTCCTATGAGATGCTTAACCCTTAACATCCCCAGCCACTGGAATGATAAAAACCTCGGAAATGCCCTGCAACAGCAACTCCACCACCACTCTGTCTTGATAAGAGGCCACCCAAGGCCTAAGTGCGTCCACCTTCAGAGGTGATAGTGCTTTTACCCGCAGCAGATCCCTTAGCTGTTGTTCCTTTCTGCCATGCAGATCCTCGCCAGAGAGAACAATCGCTCCCTGGGTGGGGGCCACACAGTACTTGAATAAATGCCAAATTGAATAAGAAGCTCCCTTGTCGCAACACTTATCATTAAAGCGCCAGCACTCCCTGCCACAACGCTTAACTGCCCTGGTGTCATCATCCAGTCTAGAGTTGAACCTGGGACCTGTTTCTATTTCCGCTGCTGTTCCTCCCCAGCCTATTGTTTTACCACTTTGCCACCAGATGGCTTGAGCACAGACTAAGAATATTGGGTTTTCTGTTTGCTGCAACTTTGGTTCTCTGGCTCCACCTGCTTACCAGCTGAAACAAATCATATAATCAGCAGCCTGCTATATCTGGGAGGTTTGCTTTCAGTTCTGGGCCTTGACATTGAGTGTTATACTCTGACAGACTCCCTGGTCCTATTTCCTGAGTGAAATACAGATTTGTTGGATTTCCTGGTGCCTGATTTCCTCTTCATTTTGTGACTACTCTTCTGGATATTCCCTTGGCACTGTATTTCGTTTTTGGACTGATTACCTGGCAATTGATCTTGGCTAATCCCCTGATATTTCCTAAGGACTGACTCAGGTACTTTTGCTTGCTTGTTACCTGATACTACAGAGTTCCAGTCTACAGCATATGCAAGTATCCTGTCTGTTATTACAAGGATCTGCATTCCTGCCTGTTACTACAGAGTTCCAGTCTACAGCATATGCAAGTATCCTGTCTGTTACTACAAGGAGCTGCATTCCTGCCTGTTACTACAGAGTTCCAGTCTACAGCATATGCAAGTATCTTGCCTGTTATTACAAAGATCTGCATTCCTGCCTGTTATTACAGAGTTCCAGACTACAGCATATGCAAGTATCCTGCCTGTTATTACAAACATCTGCATTCCTGCCTGTTGTTACAGAGATCCAGTCTACAGCATATGCAAGTATCCTGCCTGTTATTACAAAGAATTGCATTCCTGCCTGTTACTACAGAGTTCCAGTCTACAGCATATGCAAGTATCCTGCCTGTTATTACAAAGATCTGCTTTCCTGTCTGTTATTACAGAGTTCCAGTCTACAGCATATGCAAGTATCCTGCCTGTTATTACAAAGATCTGCATTTCTGCCTGTTACTACAGAGTTCCAGTCTACACCATATGGTTCCAGTCTACTGCCTATAGTTCCAGTTTATAGCATATGCAAGTATCCTGCCTGTTATTACAAAGAACTGCATTCCTGCCTGATACTACAGAGTTCCAGTCTACAGCCTATAGAGACTTTGCCTTATCTAATTTGCATATCTCTGCATTGCTAATTATCCTATCAATAAAATCATCACCTTTATTTCCTAAAACCTTGTACCTGTTTAATTATGCCAAAAAGGAAAGACTCACGCAGACAAAACACAACTTTAACCCCAGAACCTGACACCTCTGCACAACAGCCCCCAACTCCTGAACCTGCTCCCTTGCAGAGTATGACAGAATGTCAATGTCCTACATCGAAGCTTGCAGAGGTGATCCATTCTTTGACTGAAGTGTCAGAGAGAATTTTGTCTGTGGACTCTCATCTACTACAACTTAACCAAATTCTAAAATCCCTTCCGGATGCATTGAAGTCACTTATCCAAGATTTCACTGCAGGATTCCAGACTTTACAGGATAACCTGAAAGACTTTATCAATAAAATAATTTCTGGGTTGGGCACTTCTACTCCTGTGCCCACTACCCCAAAGACTGTATCCTTACCAATCCAAAGGAGGATATCAACCCCTCTTACCACTCATGAAATGGCCAGAAGGAGAACTAATAGCTTATGTTTCTATTGTGGAGCTACTGGGCATGTAATATCTTTTTGTCCAGTGATACCCCCTAAGAAGTCTGTTCCGGGGTCTCCACCTCTAAATCCTGAGTCATCAAATGGACAGGCTACAGAGAGGAAGTCAAACTTTAATCCCACTTCGGATTCCTCTGGCGATGAGCTCTGCATGGGTTCTATTTTACATCCCCAATTTCATCAGCCTAGGACTGCACCTTCCAAAGACTCTGATTTCTGTGAAGTACTAACATGTCATCCACAGAATCCTAGTACTACGAATCCAGAGATTTGCCTACCAAATGCAGCTACATTCTCATCTTTGTGCATTTCAGAAGAAATGTCTAACTATTCTACCATTGAAAATGATACTGATTCTGACACTGAAGGGACAGTGCTTCAAACTGCTGTTCGGTCTAAAGGTCCTTTACCTCCTCTTCCTCAGACCCACCTCTTCAGAACCTACAAGCCTAGAACTGCACAGAAACCAAAGATCAGTCCTGTTGGGGCCCTCTATACTAATTCCAGTCCCCAGAATCCTCTTCTGGAGAGCCCTTCAAAAAAGATAATACTCCCTGATTGTACATATGCCTCTGATGGCACTCTGGTACGCATCAAAGATCTCAAGTTATACGAGAATGCTAAGTCCGCCCAGAGGTCATCCTTGAGGAGGGGGAACTGTCATGATCCAGTCTAGAATTGAACCTGGGACCTGTTTCTATTTCTGCTACTGTTCCTTCCCAGCCTGTTGTTTTGCCACCAGATGGTTTGAGCACAGACTAAGAATATTGGGTTTTCTGTTTGCTGCAACTTTGGTTCTCTGGCTCCACCTGCTTACTAGCTGAAACAAATCATATAATCAGCAGCCTGCTATATCTGGAAGGTTTGCTTTCAGTTCTGGGCCTTGACATTGAGTGTTATACTCTGACAGACCCTCTGGTCCTGTTTCCTGAGTGAAATACAGATTTGTTGGATTTCCTGGTGCCTGATTTCTGCTTCATTTTGTGACTACTCTTCTGGATATTCCCTTGGCACTATGTTTTGTTTTTGGACTGATTACCTGGCAATTGATCTTGGCTAATCCCCTGATATTTCCTAAGGATTGACTCATGTACTTTTGCTTGCTTGTTACCTGATACTACAGAGTTCCAGTCTACAGCATATGCAAGTATCCTGTCTGTTATTACAAGGATCTGCATTCCTGCCTGTTACTACAGAGTTCCAGTCTACAGCATATGCAAGTATCCTGTAGAAGGGTAGTGATGTAGTTACAGCCCAGGAGGTGTGTGCGGTGATCCAATCCAAGCCGGTGAATTCCGGCAAGCTGAAAATGTGTACTGGTGGCGGGGTGCCAGCCAAAAAAAGAGTCGCGCCAACTCAGTATGTGCAAAAGAGTAGAAGAGGCAGCACTCCAGAATCACAATGTAAAAACAAAACTTTATTCCATTTGGTTAAAACATTGAACAGCACAATATTACAAACAAAGGAGGAGGCGGAGTCCTAACATGTTTCGTGCTATGCAGCACTTAATCATAGGATAACTCCCCACCTGAGTAGTGCACCCTTTAAACATAGCTATGACCAATCACAGCACTGTGAACACAACACACCCCTAAAGACTGATCATATATAATAAGAATATACAAATGTGCACTACAAAGGTGTAAAAAAATGGGTAACAGTAAAAATAAAAATTAAAATCAAAAAATTATTTAAAG
This sequence comes from Bombina bombina, assembly GCF_027579735.1. NCBI lineage: Eukaryota > Metazoa > Chordata > Amphibia > Anura > Bombinatoridae > Bombina > Bombina bombina. Next base: position 894,041,547 of record NC_069500.1, read on the forward strand.
CAATGAAAATATATGTATAGATGGTTTGCTACACATTTTAGAAATCAGCCTCAAAAGGTTACTAAGACATATATTATTGTTATATTCAATTTCATACTATAATATTTGTCGATGTCTTTTTCTTCATTTTTTCTAATACCTGGTTATATCATTGATATTGTTATTTTATTAGCGGTATTTCTGTCTCAAAATAGGCGAATAGATCTCCTGCCTGGCATTTCTATTTACTTTGTAAAATTCATAACATTGTGTGCATAAATAAGTAAATAAAGGCTTTTCAATATCTCTGAAGACAATGAGTGGTATCTTTCATAGAAAATTATTAATATTACATATATGTATTTAAACTTTGACACAATAATTTGATTTAATAATATATCCTGTAAAGAATATACCAAGAAAAAAGTATATGCAAATACACATAAGTGTATAATCATATAAATAATAAGTAACTAAATAAGTGTTATGATTGATTGAAAACATTGGGGGGCCAATTTCTTCCCTCTTCTTTTATGCAAGTATCCTGTCTGTTACAACAAGGAACTGCATTCCTGCCTGTTACTACAGAGTTCCAGTCTGCAGCATATGCAAGTATCCTGCCTGTACAAGACTGAAAAGGAATGTACATATATAGCACTCAACAAACCTGTATTTCAATAATAACACAAGTGGTCACAGAAAGGAAAATATATTTGTGTAAATATCTGGTTCGAGACGTGTAAAACTTAAATTTTATTAATATTAGTCAACATAAAACAAGGGAAACAAAAAAAAACTAAATATTAAAAACACAGTAGCGGTGTATCTGGATGGCATAAACAATTGGGTCAGTGGAAAAGCTCTACCAGATTGATCTAAATGGTTCTCAAAATGTATTGCAATAGCGGGCAGTGCCAGGGCAGAAATATAAATAACCTCCTGTCAAACCGTAATAAGTTTGAACATATTTAAAACCTCAGGGCCTCGATCCGATATAAATCGTCACCTGCAAAAGCTGGCGACGCCAAATTTTGCGCGGGTTTGGTATCCTATATACGGCATAACTTAGAAGTTACGCGCGTATATTTCTGCCTTCGCCCGTATTTTTTTGGCCCATAGACTGACATACAAAACACGCGCAGTTTGGTATCCAATATACAGCGTAAGGATTTATGCACGCAGATTTCAGAAAATCTACTCCATTCTCATCTCGCCACAAATTGCAGGCGCAGGAGCCCTTGCACTGACTTAGAAACCAACGTAACTCTCTGAAAGCCTAACAAATGCATGCTTAACAACATACATATCAGCAGCTTGATCACAAATAGTTAACCTCTTCAAAGCATTTATTATTCCTGCCCCTGCAAGTGTGTCAAACCAATCACAAGGGGTGCATCATGGGGCACAAGGGGTGCATCATGGGGCACAAGGGGTGCATCATGGGGCACAAAGGGTGCATCATGGGGCACAACGGTGCATCATTGGGCACAATGGGTGCATCATGGGGCACAAGGGTGCATCATTGGGCACGAGGGGTGCATCATGGGGCACAAGGGTGAATCATGGGGCACAAGGGTGAATCATGGGGCACAATGGGTGCATCATGGGGCACAAGGGTGCATCATTGGGCACAAGGGGTGCATCATGGGGCACAAGGGTGAATCATGGGGCACAAGGGTGAATCATGGGGCACAAGGGGTGAATCATTGGGCACAAGGGGTGCATCATGGGGCACAAGGGTGCATCATTGGGCAGAAGGGGTGCATCATGGGGCACAAGGGTGCATTAAGGGGCATAAGGGTTGCATCATGGGGCACAAGGGGTGCATCATGGGGCACAAGGGGTGCATCATGGGGCACAAGGGTGCATCATTGGGCACAAGGGGTGCATCATGGGGCACAAGGGTGCATCATTGGGCACAAGGGGTGCATCATGGGGCACAAGGGTGCATCATGGGGCACAAGGGGTGCATCATGGGGCACAAGGGGTGCATCATGGGGCACAAGGGTGCATCATGGGGCACAAGGGGGGCATCATTGGGCACAAGGGGTGCTGGAAGCTCTACAATCCCCTGTTGTTCCGTCTACACATGCTGATTCTATAGTTGCTGCTGAGGTCCCTGGTCATGGTGCTGCCCCTGCTGCAGCTGGTCATCAAATTACATACTGCGGATTTCCACTGCATGTAAGTGAAACTACTACATCCCACCCCCATTCCCTTAACCACCCTAATTACTGAAAATATATCATTAGTTTAATTCATGTTTTGGTCACTATGATTTATTGACTATCATTTAGAAGAATAAAAATGGATGTTTATACCTTATGTTCACACCTTCTGTAAATACATTATTATTTAGATATATATAACCATGTGCAGGGATAGGCAAGGTGTCCTTCACTAAAGGTGTTTACCTTAGAAAATGTCCGCCACAGCCTTTGCTCGTGGCTATCCCTGCACATGTGTCAATTTCTATTGGATGTGAGAAACCTTGATTTACATCTTATAATTGAATATCACTATATGTACCCTTCATACACAACTATGTGATGTGGAACACTATTAGTTAAAAAAAGGAATTGTAACTCGCTGCAGGGTGCATTTTTATAGCATTTCCTTCTCCCCGGGGAGAAGGAAGTGCTATCAAAATGCATCCTGCAGCGAGTTACAATTCCTTTATTTAACTAATAGTGTTCAAAACCATTGTCTTATGCATAAGCACTACAGCCAACAAATAAAGTCTACCGACAGTAGGCATTTTACTGGCATCCCCCAAATATTTGTGTAGTGCATTTGCACCCTTCTAGTTCTCAGAATAACTATGTGATGTGGTTTATAGAACATGAATATGTCATAAACATGATGATATTACCTTTTTTGGGCCATTTCCACACAGGCCTTATTATATGTTTCAACAATATTAGTGTACTAAAACACCCCTCACATGGATGTGGATGACAATTATATGGTAAATAACAGAGGACAAGATTTATGCTGACATATAACAATATTTTTTTTTAGGCTTCTAAGATGAGGGGGCTGAGGTGCCTGGAGTGGCTCTCCTGGGTCTCCTGGGTTGTGTGGATTCAGAGGATTCTGCAGGAGTACTGGCCACAGATGAGAGGCTGGAGGCAGTGTCCTGCTGGTGTGTGAAATGCTCCACCAACACACCCAATGGTTGGTTTCGTTCCCGCCATCTGTTGTCAGTCTGCATCTGCATATCCGAAATAACTCTCATTATCTGAGACTGGTTTTATACTATACCATTTAAAGATGCTGCCATGTCCCGTTGCAGCTCAATGGAACGCTGGAGTAAAGTCTGTTGGCTCCTGTAAAACTTGCGTTGGTCTCTCTGTATTTTCTCGCTGCTTGCTATGAGCCTCCTCTGGAGGGAGATGTATTCGTCGCCCATGGGAGAATACAGAGGATCTACAGGCTGTTGACCAGCAGGGATCATAGGCGCAGGTTCACCTCTAGCTGCTGTTGCATCTGGAACATCCTCAGCTTCTGCTGCATCTGGAACATCCTCAGCTGGTGCTGCATCTGGAACATCCTCAGCTGGTGCTGCCTGAGGAACTACTGCAGCTGGTGCTGCCTGAGGAACTACTGCAGCTGGTGCTGCCTGAGGAACTACTGCAGTTGGTGCTGCCTGAGGAACTACTGCAGCTGGTGTTGCCTGAGGAACTACTTCAGCTGTTGCTGCCTGAAGAACTACTGCAGCTGGTGCTGCCTGAGGAACTACTGCAGCTGGTGCTGCCTGAGGAACTACTGCAGCTGGTGCTGCCTGAGGAACTACTTCAGCTGGTGCTGCCTGAGGAACTACTTCAGCTGGTGCTGCCTGAGGAACTACTACAGCTGGTGCTGCATCAGGGACAAATACACCTATATGCTCCTCTTCAGATGCTGGAGCTCTTCCAAGGGAAGTGGATGGTGGAGCTCTCTGGGTGGACTGGTAGTCCCATTGCCGACTGGTGTGCGACCACTCAGCCTGTCCAGTTTGCATGTCCTGTATGTAAAAGCCCTGACTGGCCTGATATTGGGGGGGGGGGGGAGGGGGTAAAGACATGTACCCTTTGGGACTGACTTGGCTCCCCCTCAAAGCCAAAAGAACAACCCTGATGATGAGAGTTATTAGTACAATCATATATATATCCATGTGGGCATACAATGTACATTGATACATGCTAGGGCCTATACTCTTTCTCATGTCAAACTCTATAACATGCATGTGCACATTGTGATTTGTGATATGAGGGATTTTAATATGCAAAGTATACATGTATGTGTTTCATACAATAGTTATGTGTACATGTCAGTGATGGAGAAAATGTGTTCTTTAAGTGACACTATGGTCACACAATTTCCTTTAGCCTGATGTAGGCACATAACGCGCCTTCTTGAGCTAAAAGTATTGTGAATGTGATGGCTATAGTGTCCATTTACTGAAAGCTCTACATGTGGCTTGTGGCCTGTGTTACTCTGAGACATGTTAGTATTTCACTATTCCACCTCATATCATGAATTTCAATGTGTTAAGTAGCATTAAATGGACATTAAACCCATTTTTATTCTTTCATGATTCAGCTAGAGCATGCAATTTTAAACAACTTTCTAATTTACTTCCATTACCTAATTTGCTTCATTCTCTTGATATTCTTTGCTGAAAAGCATATCTAGATAGGCCCAGAAGCTGCTGATTGGTGGCTGCACATCAATGCCTCATGTTATTGGCTCACCCATGTGCATTGATATTTAATAAACAAAGAATATCAAATCAGAATAATGAAGCAAATTAAATAATATAAGTAAATTGGGATGTTGTTTAAAACTGTATTCTCTATCTGAATAATGAAATAAAAAGATTTGGTTTAATGTCCCTTTAATGTGAAATATAATTGTAGATGTTTTTGTTAGTAGGCCAAATACCATGCTCCTCATTGTGTACATGAATGTGTGACATTAAAGGATGTTATATCTCAAATACATATAATACTGGTGTGTGGGATGTTACTCACCAGCATGCTGTGCTGATGTTGCAACCCCTGAGTCACGAGCCCCTGGAAGTCCACGGACTGCTGTGGCGCTCAGGGACCTGCGTATTATCTCCTGCCATTCATTGTATTCCGCCTCCTGGGGAGGACCACCACCTGTTCCCCTCTGGTACATGGCTTTTTGGCCCATTTTCTCCTTCACCCGCCTCTTGCAGTCATTCCACCTTTTCTTTAGCCCATCGACATTCCTCCTCTGCTGGGCCACGCTGTTGACTGCCTCCTCGACCAACAGCCATGCATCCCTACGCCTTCGGGCAACTCCTTTGCCCTTCTCGGCACCTCATGCGCTCATCGTCCGTGGCCGCCTGGCTTCCTCCCTGGGATGTCCCTGGTGTGGGTTGCTTCCTATCTTCTCCCTCCTCCCCCCTTCTGTCCCCATGTGCACCCTCTGTCCCTCTTCTAAGTGTGCCTGGTCTCTGGGCAGCCCCACTCCCATCATCCCTTCTGGCTCTCCCTCTCCCTACTCCACTTACTCCCTGACGGGGACCCTGCTGCTCCTCCTGTCCATAATCCTCTCCCTGCAACTCCCCTCCACCCCTCCGCCCTAGCTCTCCCTGTCATCCTCAAACTACACACACTCACACACTCACACTCACTCCCAGTTCAATCACACACAATCACAACCAAACACTCATTCACCACAATAGTATTCAAGGTTTGAATTCTCTAATAATAGTACTAGTATATATTCCTACATTAAGAGAAACCTGAGGTTTTAAATATGTTCAAACTTATTACGGTATGACAGGAGGTTATTTATATTTCTGCCCTGGCACTGCCCGCTATTGCAATACATTTTGAGACCCATTTAGATCAATCTGGTAGAGCTTTTCCACTGACCCATATGCCATCCAGATACACTGCTACTGTGTTTTTAATATTTAGGATTTTTCTGTTTCCCTTGTTTTATGTTGACTAATATTAATAAAAGTTAAGTTTTACACGTCTCGAACCAGATATTTACACAAATATATTTTCCTTTCTGTGACCACTTGTGTTATTATTGAAATACAGGTTTGTTGAGTGCTATATATGTATCTTGTACTGAATCCTCTTGCACCATATGGTTCCAGTCTACAGTCTATAGTTCCAGTTTACAGCATATGCAAGTATCCTGCCTGTTATTACAAAGACCTGCATTCCTGCCTGATACTACAGAGTTCCAGTCTACATCCTATAGACTTTGCCTTATCTAATTTGCATATCTCTGCATTGCTAATTATCCTATCAATAAAACCATCACCTTTATTTCCTAAAACCTTGTACCTGTTTAATTATGCCAAAAAGGAAAGCCTCACGCAGACAAAACACAACTTTAACCCCAGAACCTGACACCTCTGCACAACAGCTCCCATGACACCTGGCCCCTTTTGCACTTCCCGGCTTAGACTGAGGTACTGGAGAGGGAGACCATTCCTGACCCAGCCACGACCACAGGTGCATGTCGGTCACAGCAAAGGTCAATAAGGGGTTCCCCTCCATTTTTCAGTGGAACTCTATGTCATAGCCCCGCCATGCATAGCCTGGTCAGGCCTATGCTCCATGTAACAGAACGCCAGCACCCTAAAACACCTCAGCTATTCCTCAAAGGTGTCAGGGCACTTAATATTTATAGGACCCGTTTTGTATGCCTCAGCCGATAGCTCAAAGATATTAACTTATTTATTATCCCTAATCTTCCTGAGAACCTTAGATTTCCTTAGACTTTAAGTGACCATGAAGAAAATGGACAAAACACGAGTACTTATCCCCATGTGCAGCTGCCTTACGTGTAGGAACAGCACCAGCACCCTGGCCTATCAGGGTTTCCAACACTGCAACCCCCACTGAAACAGCCCCAGACTCCCCACATGCCCTGCTAGCAACCCTAGCATTAGCTGCTGCAGCCCTCTTTCTTCCCTGTGCCACTAACTGCTTAACCATTCTGAACATTAATTTCTGACCCTTCCCAACTAGCTCCAATGAACTGTCGCTGTCAGTAGAGGAAGAACCAAAGGAGTCACTGTTGTCTGTTAGCATATGGGCACCCAGTGCCAACTCACCCAGGCCAGCTGTTTGTGCCTCAGTGATACCGTAAAGAGTCTTATCCAATAACACCATCACACAGCAACTCCTGAAGAAGAGGAGGGTCCAGATAGAACAGGATCCGATCCAGCATCTTGAGTTGACCTAGTCACTGTACAGGCCTCCCGCCGTCGACCTCAGTAACTTCTCATAGCCTCTGGATGTAAAGAAGAGGAGGGAGAACCAGAGCCCATGGGGTGGCAGGCAGAGTCCACACCCCTATGCACACCATCACATTGCACATTCGCAGTAATTGCCCTTTCACCCGTCCCCACCACAATCGTCCCAGGGGTAGAACTAATCTGCCACCTTTCATCCTCATTACCAATTCCTCTTCCACAGTGTACTCTCCATCAGAATCACACACAGGGACACCGGAGGGGCCGGCACAGGGGGAACAGACCCCAAGGCTTCAGAGGAGGCTGTCGCCACCGAAGGGAGAGCTACGGGAGGGATACAGGAGGGGGCACCGCAAGAGAGGGAAAAGGCCCCAAAACCACAGGGAGACTACAGGGGGGTCTACCTAAAATTAAGGGGATCCTTAGAAGCCACCTGCCCACCACAACCACCTAGGACCTCAGGGGAGACCCTAGCACGGATGGGAAGGCAGGAAAGACCAGGGACACAGGCAGCCATCCATGACCAAGGTGTAGGAGGTATAACATCACCCATATCTTTACCAGGTCCTACCGAGGAAGATGACGCATAAGCAATCCATCACCAAAAAAAAACAAAAGCAGGATTAACAGGAAAAGAGGAAGAATAATCCCCTGCAGACGCTTTTAACAAGTAAGACAAAACCTACCCCCCACATCGCAACAATGTTTCCACTCTGGCTCAGCCTATCTCTTAAGGCATTCCAGATAAAGGCCTCTAGCTATGAAAGTCTGGCGGACTTTGCTGAATAAAAACTTTGCTTGCCAGAAACACGGAGCATCAAGCTCCATACGGAGCTTGATACATATGCCCCAAAGGCTTGCACTTTCATACTCTGAATTTTAAATGAGCAATAGATTTATTTCTAACAAATTTTCCTTTCATATTCTGGGCCCCTGTATCACATGACAGCCATCAGTCAATCAGATACTCTTAAACATCTGCATATAAAAGACTGTGTGCAAATGTCTTAAAATTGCATGCTCTATCTCAATCATGAAAGTTTCATTTTGATTATAGTGTCCCTTTAATATTGCAATAATTTACATAAGCTTCCTATAATATATATCAAAGGTAAAATATAAGTAATTGGAGCAATTAGTTTTCGGATTAGTTCAATGAATCATTGCTTGCAAATGCTGTTTAAACTTTGTCATTCATTTCACAAAAAAATAAAGTAAGACATCTTGGCTGGCATTCAATCTTTGATGATACGAACCAAATGAACAAATACATTTGTTCATTCTGTTTCTTTATTAGATAGAAGATTCATTCATTTGGTTATTTACAGTAATGGAAAAATGTCTTCCAAAATGTTTCAACTTTTTATTTGCTTGTCAAACGAATAATGAAGATAAGATTTTTGTACGTTTGGTGTTTTCCCACTATTCGAATAAAAATACTTGAAGGAACATGACACATTTCTTTATGTATATAGTCAAAATTAGATCAGATAGGGCATGCAATTTTGAACAACTTTCCAATTTACTTTTATCATCAAATTTGCTTTGTTCTCTAACTATTCTTTTCTTTGTTGAAAGCTAAACCTATGTAGGCTCATATGCTAATTTTAAGCCCTTGAAGGCAGCCTCAGCTAGACAGCGCTAGTCCATGTGTGTCATATAGATAACATTGTGCTCACTCCCGTGGAGATATTTATGAGCCAGAACTGATTGGCTAAAATGCAAGTATGTCAAAAGAACTAATATAAGGGGGCAGTTTTTAGAGGCTTAGATACAAAGTAATTACAGAGGTAAAACGTGTATTATTATAACTGTGTTGGTTATGCAAAACTGGGGAATGGGTAATAAAGGGATTATTTATCTTTTTAAACAATAAAAAATATGGAGTATTAAAAAAAATCTGAGTTATGGGGAGTCTACAAAATATATTTCTTGTGCTGTAGCATGTTTGCAAGCATTACTCCATGTGTTTTTAATTGCAAATTGTGGGATTTGCATCAGTTGGCTTAGCAAGGATTTGAAACAGATCAGTAATTTTATCCCCTTGGCTACTTATAATACACAAATCAAATATTTAAAGGACCAGTAAACACCTTGAGATTTTTTATATAAAATGTTTTGTTATGCATAATGAAATGGCTTTGCAGTATACTTTCATTATTTTATTTTGCCCCTTTTTTATGTAATTTAGCTCTGGATATTGAGTATTTTCTAATTCTTAGATCTTAAAATGCACCTGCTGACTGCTCAAGGCTAACCTTGCGAAGTATATTTTCTTAATTGGCGTTAGCTAATAACAACTGCAAAACAATGTACATAATACTATCATTATGATTATAGCCTTGTTGTCTGCAGACTAAGGGAGCGATTTATCAAGCCCTTTCGGCAGGCTTTGCCATATTTAACAAGCAGTGGTCTTCAGACCGCTGCTTCCCTACCCTTTTCCCACGTCTTAGGTGGCGAATTTCAATCTCTGCAGTCTAGTCTGACTTGACATGATTGGCTGTGCGCGGACAGGGGGCAGGTTTGCACACAAGCGCAAATAGCACTCGTGTGCAATACTGAATTCCGCCAGGTGAATTCAGCCCGCCAGTTTCATAAATCACCCCCTAAAGCATTGGCTTCTACAAATAAGGCAAATGTTGGCGTTCTGCCACAAAAATACAATTGCAGTAATATGCCTCTCCCTCACTGCCCCACATTCACCAGGACCCCCCAACCTCCATGGACAGGGTACCCAAGCTCCAAGGCTACAAAGTAACAGACTCCCACCCTCAATGGCCAGACCCCACACTCCAGAACAACAAATTCCCTATCCAGGCACAGGGCCCCCACTCCATGGCTAGGTACAGAGGACCCACACCAGGGACAATGACCCCACACCAGAGACCAGGTTCCTAAACCATGGCAGGGCCCCCACATCAGGAATAATGCCCCCACTCCATACTTAACTGTTAAGTTACTGCTAATGCAGCTCTCAGGACTGTGCTAGCTCCTGATCATCTGCTGCCTGCCCCAGATCACAACCACTAGCGCAGCTATCAGCTCTGCCAAACCTTGAAGGGTTATGGGGGAGAATGGCTGAAGGTACTCGCTGTGCCAGGCTGTTGCCACTTTCTCAGTCACAATCGCATCTGCTACCAGATCTTACCTGTTACTGCTGTGTTTGCTCAAGTTAACCAGTTGTGAATGTGAGTAGATAATACAAAAATAGTGGAGAGTCTTCAATGATGCAAAAACTATTTATTAAATATAAATCTCCAGAACAGGATCAGTAAAAAACCATGACATTTCGGGGCCAATGCCCCTTAATCATGTGATGAAGTTGCAATCAAAGTACACCTGTTTAAATAGGCATCTACCTGGGAATTAACCCTTACACTCTTCAAATCCATGTTATTGGATAACTATAGTGCCACCTAATGAGACAACAGGTGAATATATATATATATATATATATATATATATATATATATGTATATATATATATATATATATATATATAAAGCCAGCTATGAAGCCTCCTAGATAATATTTTTAAAGCTATATACATTACCAAAATGGTGACATAAATTTTCTATCACACCTCATATTTTACAAAGCAGCATATACAACAGGCCCAGCATAAATAACAAAATTGTACATTTTTCAATACCTAGACAGAGAAAAAAATGAAAAAAAAAATAAAACAATTGTCACAAAAATGTAATATGCACATAAATTGCATTGCGAACAATCGTGCAATAAATAAATATAAAGATAACAAAATCACAAAATAAACCAAAAAGCAAATGAAAAAGAAACCATAATTAATAAAACAGGGACCAGTTAATCTCTCTGTTCATACCCTTCGGTTCCAGAGTATCTAACTGGAAAATCCAGAAGGTTTCACATTGTTTTAGCAATAGATCCCTATTGCCACCTCTCCTAGGGGTCTTGACCTGTTCGATTATCTGGAACCTTAGCTGATTAATCTGATGCCCAGCCAACAAAAAGTGGTAAGCAACTGGGGCTGTAAGGACTTTACATCTTATATTGCTTTTATGCCATGATCACGGATGCGTCTTGAGGACTCGCCAACATAGACACGCCCACACGGACACTTTATAATGTATACCACATAATTAGTGTTACATGTAAAATAATCTTTATATGGATATTTGTGTCCAGTGTGAGGGTGTAGAAAATATGGACTCTTAATGATTGAGCCGCAATGAATGCAGCCCAAACATGGAAACATCCCACATTTTTTTTAGTGATTACATTTTGTTGTTGATTTTTGCCAGAACCAATGTCAACTTTAATCAATACATCTCGCAGACTTTTACTGCATTTGTAAGCAGGCATAGGGAACTGGAAAAATTTCTCTATGTTGGGATTGCAACTATTTAGTATACCCCAATGTTTTCGATAGGCTTGACTCTGCCTAGAAAAATCAGAGACAAAAGTTATTCTTTTATTACCACTTTTGAGGTTTTTTGGTTTCAACAATATGTCTCTCTGAATAGGTAATACCTCATCTAGGACACTTGCAATAAGATTTTTAGGGTACCCTCACTCCAAGAATTTATTGCCCATTTCTTCTAGTCTAATGGGGACCTGAGATTTATCAGCTACAATGCATTTAACCCACAACATTTGGCTACGGGGTAGTGAATTGATGAGTGAGGGATAGTGAGCACTGTCATAGTGAAGTAGGCTGTTTCTATCAGTCTCTTTTCTAAAGATATCAGTTTTAAAACTGAAGCCATCTTTAATTACTGAGACATCAAGTAAATCAATCCTAACTTTACTATGTAGTAACTTAAATGTAATGTTAGTTGTAGAGTCATTTAGCTTAGCAATAAATAACTCAAGGGCTCCAACGTCGCCCAACCATATGCCAAAAATATCGTCAATGTAGCACCACCAAGTGGCGCCACACTGACAAAGCAGTAGATTCTCAAAGACAAACTTCTCCTCAAAGGAGTTCATATATATTTTGGCGTAGTGTGGAGTGACGTTGGAGCCCATTGTGGTCCCCTGTAACTGAAGAAAAAATCTATCCTCAAAAAAAAATATTTGTTATACAGGATAACTTCAAGTAATTGCATTTTGAAAAAAAATCTGTGCATTTGAATAGGAACCAGCGGAATGTAAAGAATTTTTGACAGCACTCAAAGCACTTTATAATACTATCTAGTATTTATATAGCGCCTTTTTCCCAGTGGGACTCAAAGCGCTTATTCAGCGCTCGCAATTCACCAAATCGGCAGCTGAATAGTAATAGTTGTTATTATTACCCAATTTAATGGTACTCATTTTATCGACCTCAGAAGGATGAAGGGCTGAGTCGGCCCTGCCGGGATTCGAAACCTGTGACCTTGGATCTTTTAAACAGGCTTTTTATTGTAGTCAGGGCATTTACCAATTGAGCTACCTCACCATGTGATGGACTTGTACAGACTTGCAACATCCAGACTGAAGAAAATAAATTTGTCAGTCTGTAGTTGCAAGTTATTTAATTTCACCAAAAAGTAATTTGTATCATTCACAAATGTACTTGACTGCTCCACCAGGGGTCTCAATATTTTATCCAGATATATAGCAATATTGGAAAAGACTGAATTAGTCCCGGCCACAATAGGGCGCCCTCGTGGAGCAATCAAGGATTTGTGAATCTGGGAGAACTAGCAATGCACATGGGTGAGCCAATCACATGAGGCATCTATGTGCAGCCACCAATCAGCAGCTACTGAGCCTATTTAGATATGCTTTTCAGCAAAGGATATCAAGAGAATGGCGCAAAATAGATAACAGAAGTAAAATAGAAAGTTGTTTAAAAGTGCATGCTCTTTCTAAATCATGAAAGAAAAAAAATTGGGTTTCATGTCCCTTTAAGGGCAGCTTGGTCTATTGATGTAAAGTTAACAGATTTGGCTTTACCACTAAATTTTTGCTGTTTTACACGTGACTGTAACTGATCTAAATCTGCTAACACTAAATGTTTGAATGTTTCTATACTAAAATGTGTATTGGATGGGTAGAAGGAGCTTTTATTATGTAAACCCAAATCTTTGATGTTAATGGATTTAGTAGTTGACAAAGAGATATTAGATTTCCCATCATTCGACAATTTAGTATCAATAGTGCCCACAGACATGACATGACAGCAGACAAAGATTGCTTACGTGAGTCCAATTTCAAAGTGTCTCCCAGCGGGGTATTAACATGCCAATAGTTCAATCTAATATGGCGGAAAAAACAGAAAACATCTCTCCTCAGATTGAAGAAATCACAGTCACTGAAAGGACAGAAAGACAAACCTTTCTGTAAGATGGCAGATTCCCTCTCACTCAGTGGACAGTCCGATATATTTACAACCATGGGGCCTATGTATCAAAGGTCTTGTGGACCTTTATTTGGCTTATTTCATTATTTCAAATTCATTATCAAAAACACTTTTATTATGTTGTTTATTATGGGGCAGATTACGAGTGGATCGCTAATGTTTGTGCGCAAGCGATAAGGGGTTTATCGCTGGTGTTTGCGCTCATCGGGTTTACCGCTGGTATCATAAGTTGAAAGAAAATGCAATTGCTTGAGCGCAATTGAGGCTAGAATGATTACCGCATCATCAGAGCTCTGGTTAAATGGTTTGCAAAACAAAAAAGTTTTACAAAACACATTAAAAATACATTACAAAGTACACTTACAATCATAATAACACCATCTAATAAAAATTATTCAAATAAAATATTGCACACACAAGTTCTAAAGGCTCAAAGATATGAGATCTAAGGTGTTAGAAACCAAAAGGCAGACAAAGGGCTTTAAAGTTGAGATACATATATATATATTGTACATCTATAAAATGTATATATACAGTGCCCTCCACTAATATTGACATCCTTAGTAAATATGCTGGTAGACTCTCCTCTTCAGTTCACCTCACAGGTTTTCTATGGGGTTCAAGTCAGGGGACTTAGCTGGCCATGGCAGGACCTCAATCTTGTGGTCAGTAAAGTATTTCTGTGTTAATTTTGATTTATGTTTTGGATCATTGTACTGCTGGAAGATCCAACCATGGCCCATTTTAAGTTTTCTGGAAGAGGCAGTCAGGTGTTCATTTTATATCTGTCGATATTTGATAAGGTCCATGATGCCATGTATCCTAAAAAAAACACCATATTTAACCGTGGGCATGAGGTACTTTTCCATATGACTACCTCTCTGTGTGCCCCAAACCAACCTCTGGTGTTAATTGCCAAAAAGCTCTATTTTGGTTTCATCTGACCATAGAACCCGATCCCATTTGAAGTTCCAGAAATGTTTGGCAAACTTAAGACGCTTAAGTACATTTTTGGATGAGAGTGAAGGCTTTTTTTCTTGAAACCCTTCCAAACAATTTTTGGTGCTGTTGGTGACGTCGGACTGTAGTTTTTGAGACTTTCTCACCCCAAGATGCAACTAACTTCTGCAATTCTCCAGATGTGAGCCTTAGAGATATTTTGGTCACTTGAACCATCCTCTTCAGTGCGTTGAGACAGAGGGGCCCATTTATCAAGCTCCGTAAGGAGATTGTGGGCCTGTGTTTCTGGCGAGTCTTCAGACTCACCAGAAACAGAAGTTATGGAGCAGCGGTCTAAAGACCGCTGCTCCATAACCCTGTCCGCCTGCTCTGATGAGGCGGACAGGAATCACCGGAAATCAACCCGATCGAGTACGATCGGGTTGATTGATACCCCCCTGCTGGCGGCCTACTGGCCACGAGTCTGCAGGGGGCGGTGTTGTACCAGCAGCTCACAAGAGCTGCTGGTGCAATGCTGAATACGGAGAGCGTTTTGCTCTCCGCATTCAGTGATGTCTGTCAGACCTGATCTGCACTGTCGGATCAGGTCCGACAGACATATGATAAATAGACCCCTATGGGGCCCATTTATCAAGCTCCCTAAGGAGCTTGTGGGCCCGGGTTTCTGGCGAGTCTTCAGACTGACCAGAAACACAAGTTATGGAGCAGCGGTCTAAAGACCACTGCTCCATAACCCTGTCTGCTTGCTCTGATGAGGTGGACAGGAATCGCCGGAAATCAACCCGATCGAGTACGATCGGGTTGATTGACACCCCCCTGCTGGCGTCCGATTGTCCGCGAGTCTGCAGGGAGCGGCGTTGCACCAGCAGCTCACAAGAGCTGCTGGTGCAATGCTGAATACGGAGAGTGTATTGCTCTCCGCATTCAGCGATGTCTGTCGGACCTGATCCGCAGTGTCGGATCGGGTCCGACAGACATATGATAAATAGGCCCCAATATAGACACACATCCTCTTCCAGGTTGATTCATAACATTTACAGTTTACTGGAACTTCTTAATTATCGCCCCAATGGTGGAAAAGGGCATTTTTAATGCTTTTGCTATTTTTGTTTGCAATTGTTTGATATCCATGAGAGTAGAGTATTTTTGTGGGGTGTTTTTAACAAAAGATCAAAAGGTTTAACAATAAAGGCCAATTTTTCACAGTCTTCTTTGCTCATGCGTGTGTGTGTGTGTGTTCATATGTATTTATGTATTTATGTGTATATATGTATTTACAGACATATATACCCATATAAACACCTAAATAAATATTTACACTTATATAGAAGTGCATTGGAGCCCTTTACAGTTAAGTAGATGAAAACATGAAAAAACATATTTATGCACTATTCATATTAAATAAAGTGTTTTTACTGTAAATGTTTCACATTCCAATGTTCTGCACATTGCAGAATATGTTCTATGTATTTTTAAATAGATATTCCTATATATATCTATATATATATATATATATATATATATATATATATAATTATAACCTAAATATAATTTTATATATATATATATATATATATATATATATATATATATATATATATATATATATATATATATATATATATATACTGTAGATATATATTATATAAAAAACATGAAATATATATAGACATTTGTATTTATAAATAAATAGAACATATTCTGTTATGTGACGGACATTGAATGTGAAATATTCATATTTTCATGTCGGGTTAGCACACTTGAGAATATGCGATCGTGTTTGCACGCACGTTGTCATGTAAAAGGTAAGATATCATTGGAAGCTATGTGCACAAATATCATATTTCATTAATCCATTCATATAGGAAGTTTTATTGCTGCATGAATTAGCTGCATTGTGAACAAACACTGGAATGGGTGATATCAACCCCCCTTTGTTCTGAAACACAGATTTGTAGAACAAAGAAATAGACACTTGTAAACTCAGGATGTCTCAATTAACCACTTCAAAGGAAGCCTGTATAAGGAGGTTTCCTATCTGAAGGAGGAGTCGCTCATCTGAAGTGATCTTTGAAGCTAGCTGAATCTCAGAGGATGTAGCTCTCATCATCTAGGTGTTAAATTGTCCCATACTGAGTTCAAATACAAGAAGTTCAGATGTTACGTCTCCATAGAATAGCAAAGAAATCTACTTTGAAACATATGTATGGTTGAAAGCATAAGAATCTCAAAGATTTAAAATTTAGACATTTTATCTATATAGTTTTCAAATATTCAATATGTGCCTCAGACTGTCCAAATAATATGTATAAATAAAAGGATATGAGATTGCTTTTGGTAAATATATTATAGTGGATAAGTATCTATGGTGGATTTGGAATGTTCTAAATTATTTCAAAATAAATTAATGTTTTCTTGTTTTCCAGAAATCTAATAAGCCTTGCAGTGGGGAGACACAGACTCAAAGAAGGAGAATCACTTTGACTGAGAGAGAAAATACACAGAAGTATCTTCTCTGCAATTTTGGGACACTTTCTTAGAATAAGAAAGATAATAATTTGAGGCCTGTATCCTTGCAATAGTGGACTAAATCCTTCTTATATGGCCCACAAGAAACTCTGGAAGCTGAACACTCATCTGGTTATTTTGTAACGTATACGCGATTGTTAAGTATATATAATATTGAAATCAAAGGTATTCTATAGCTATAGTTTAATTGAAGCTGGTGATTCAAAGGGATATTTGGTATTTCAAGTTTGTATTGATAGTCCTGTGCAGTTTAGAACTAGTCATATTAATGCTAAATAAATTTATTTGCTAGAAAAGAATTTGTATTTTTATATTTATATGTCAATCTTACTTATTGTGAAATCTCTTAGAAATTGCATATACATTGGTTATTGTGTTAATAATATACAATTTCTCTGATGGTTATAAGTTCAATATTAGAGTTATTGGCTAATTATAGACTATTCTGGTATAATCATTTGGGGTATATTAATGCGATTCATTGTGAGTAAGGTTAATTTTAGAGATATATTTTGGTTTGCTTTGTAAAGAATATTGTAACAGCATAGACATATAATTGGTTCATAATCTAGTTTCTACATAAATATAATTCAAGGTGTCTATAAAGGTAACTAATCTAGAATTAAGGAATAAATATTGATTTCAATAAATATATTGTTACGTATATACATTTTATTGGTTGGCAATTGCTGAGATAATATATACAACATTTTATTGGAGGTTACTGCTAACATAATAATAAATAATCATTTTGTAACCTAGTCATATACTAACATATAATTTGGAGGCACTGCTGAGATTATTATCTTTATCACATTGATACAATATATTTTGTAGTAAATTAAAAAATTATTATCTAGAAAAAAATTAATATTAATATTTTTTTTTTATTTTTTTTCATTGGTCAAAACTGTATTAGCGTTTTAAGTTAACCAAATACTAAGCCAGAATAATAATGTCTGTTACTAGAAGTGAATCAAATGAATCTATACTCAGTATCGAAATGTGTCCCCAAAATTTGCCCCTCACTAAAGGCAACATCCTTAAAATGGACGCTATAGGCCACATTAAATATAAATGATTTAAATTATTATATTAATATACTTGAAATTAAGGCCAAAAATATTGCTATTGATAATGGAATGTGGAATGAAAAAAGTAAGTTATTACAGGAATTATTAAAAATGAATCAATGCAGAACTGCTAAAAAGCATGATGAGCTAATACTAAAATCCTGGCCCCTTGTAATATGCATTATTGACGAAATGTCCCCCCACCTTATAGAAAAGGAGTTGCAATTACAGGAGCTAGAAGATGAAATTTGCTAAATAGAAATAGCTAAAAATTAAATTGTTACATTTAAACAAGACATGGACACCTTCCAAGAGCATAACCAAAATTTAGTAGCCCAAATACAAGATTTGAATAAACAACTCGCAGAGAGCCAAAAAGAATTAAGTGAATTAAAAATGCTGTATCGCCATAATGAAAACTCCTCCATTAGCAATGAAAATAATGAGGATAAAAACCCTAAAAGAATTTATGAGAAATGAACTGCAGAACATTAGGGAAGAATTTATACAAAGGACCCCTTATTGGGTCAGAGGTAAATTTCCCACATAGACAGTCACCTCATGTTTTAAATTCAGGGAACTGCTATACTTCACAGGGGGAGGGCAGCTCTAATAGTGAGTCAGAGGGTGGAGCCAGATACCCAGATAGCCCATATAATACTAATGTACATAAGGGGTCTCCCCATAGTAAAAGTAGGGCAGATAGGGGGCTCTCCAGCCCCAAAAATAAGGTCCCTAGGAAGGCCCAAGATACATCTAATAAGGTATATGACACCCCTAAAATAATTACTTTCTTAAGTGGTGCAGTACCAAAATTTTCCAACAAGGGAACTAATTCTATAATTGACCACTTAGAGGTCTATGAAAAGGCTTTATCCATAATGAATGTTAATAGTGAACAGTAAAAAATTACATTTTTGCCCTGGGTATTTGAGGGTAAACATCACAAATTCTTTGCTTCACTAAAGGATATGAATATTCATTCCTGGAGTGAAACAAAGCAATAGTGCAAAAAGGAGTTTGGGCAATATTGCACGAAAACAGCCGCTAAAATAACCGTATATGGGTTGAAATGTGGCACCAATCAAAGCCCAATCGAATTCCTTTCTGCACTATAAAATTCGTACAGTATGGCCGAGGACTACCCCATATTTGAAAGCTCAGAATTTGTGAATCTGTTTTATGAAGCATTGCCCGTGCACATCAAAATTAATTTGGCTAGAGATTTTGATGAGAACTGCTCATTGGACTGGCTGATCAAAGAGAGTACTAAGTTATACTCTATTCAGCAGTCCGGTGAACAGGGGATTAAAAGGGAACCAAGGCCCAGCCCTAAAATTGTGGCAGAAACCAGGGTGTCACCTAGCCCCCTCAATTTAGAGTCTAAAAAGAAAACTTATGCGGAAGTGGCTCTAGAAAACAGGCCATCCTCACAAAGTTTTAACTCTGCCCCTCCTCCAACAAGGCCTGAGGTGCAGAGAGAATATACTCAAAATGTGGGGCATACCCAGATAGATAGTTATCCCCAAAGAGGTGAATACCCACAAGGTAATCGGTATCCCCATAAAAATAAATACCAAAAGTGGCAAAAATACTCTCAGGGTAACCAGACTCCCCAAATAAATAGTGCTATCCAAAATATTAGCGCTGAACAAGTTGAAGTCCAAAGACAACCACGTCGGAATAGAAACAAAAGCTATGATTCTGAGGGATCCCAAGAATCCAGGAATCAGTACCCTGTGATATCAAAAAATCGGTCCATGGGGAAAAAGAGCTTGTATAGTCAAGTGGGCTAACTTAGGCCTAGATTTGGAGTTTGGCGTTAGCCGTGAAAACCAGCATTAGAGGTTCCTAACGCTGGTTTTAGGCTACCTCCGGTATTTGGAGTCACTCAAAAAAGGGTCTAACGCTCACTTTTCAGCCGCGACTTTTCCATACCGCAGATCCCCTTACGTAAATTGCGTATCCTATCTTTTCAATGGGATTTTTCTAACTCCGGTATTTAGAGTCGTGTCTGAAGTGAGCGTTAGACATCTAACGACAAAACTCCAGCCGCAGGAAAAAAGTCAGTAGTTAAGAGCTTTCTGGGCTAACGCCGGTTTATAAAGCTCTTAACTACTGTGCTCTAAAGTACACTAACACCCATAAACTACCTATGTACCCCTAAACTGAGGTCCCCCCACATCGCCGCCACTCAATTACATTTTTTTAACCCCTAATCTGCCGACCGCCACCTACGTTATACTTATGTACCCCTAATCTGCTGCCCCTAACACCGCCGACCCCTATATTATATTTATTAACCCCTAATCTGCCCCCCTCAACGTCGCCTCCACCTGCCTACACTTATTAACCCCTAATCTGCCGAGCGGACCGCACCGCTACTATAATAAAGTTATTAACCCCTAATCCGCCTCACTAACCCTATAATAAATAGTAATAACCCCTAATCTGCCCTCCCTAACACCTAACTTCAATTATTAACCCCTAATCTGCCGACCGGAGCTCACCGCTATTCTAATAAATGTATTAACCCCTAAAGCTAAGTCTAACCCTAACACTAACACCCCCCTAAATTAAATATAATTTTAATCTAACGAAATTAATTAACTCTTAACTATTTAATAGCTACCTAGTTAAAATAATTACCTGTAAAATAAATCCTAACCTAAGTTACAATTAAACCTAACACTATACTATCATTAAATTAATTAAATAAAATACCTATAATTACCTACAATTAAACCTAACACTACACTATCAATACATTAATTAAATACAATATCTACAAATAACTACAATGAAATAAACTAACTAAAGTACAAAAAATAAAAAACAACTAAGTTACAAAAAATAAAAAAATATTTACAAACATAAGAAAAATATTACAACAATTTTAAACTAATTACACCTACTCTAAGCCCCCTAATAAAATAACAAAGACCCCCAAAATAAAAAATGCCCTACCCTATTCTAAATTACTAAAGTTCAAAGCTCTTTTACCTTACCAGCCCTGAACAGGGCCCTTTGCGGGGCATGCCCCAAGAAGTTCAGCTCTTTTGCCTGTAAAAAAAAACATACAATACCCCCCCCAACATTACAACCCACCACCCACATACCCCTAATCTAACCCAAACCCCCCTTAAATAAACCTAACACTAAGCCCCTGAAGATCATCCTACCTTGTCTTCACCCCACCAGGTATCACCGATCCGTCCTGGCTCCAAAATCTTCATCCAACCCAAGCGGGGGCTGGCGATCCATCATCCGGTAGCTGAAGAGGTCCAGAAGAGGGTCCAAAGTCTTCATCCTATCCGGGAAGAAGAGGCGATCCAGACCGGCAACCATCTTGATCCAAGCGGCATCTTCTATCTTCATCCGATGACGACCGGCTCCATCCTGAAGACCTCCACCGCGGACCCATCTTCTTCCAGCGACGTCCAACTGAAGAATGACGGTTCCTTTAAGGGACGTCATCCAAGATGGCGTCCCTCGAATTCCGATTGGCTGATAGGATTCTATCAGCCAATCGGAATTAAGGTAGGAATATTCTGATTGGCTGATGGAGTCAGCCAATCAGAATCAAGTTCAATCCGATTGGCTGATCCAATCAGCCAATCAGATTGAGCTCGCATTCTATTGGCTGATCGGAACAGCCAATCTTCAGTGGATGTCTAGCCCCCGCTTGGGTTGGATGAAGATATCGGAGCCAGGACGGATCGGTGATACCCGGTGAGGTGAAGACAAGGTAGGATGATCTTCAGGGGCTTAGTGTTAGGTTTATTTAAGGGGGGTTTGGGTTAGATTAGGGGTATGTGGGTGGTGGGTTGTAATGTTGGGGGGGGGGGTATTGTATGTTTTTTTTTACAGGCAAAAGAGCTGAACTTCTTGGGGCATGCCCCGCAAAGGGCCCTGTTCAGGGCTGGTAAGGTAAAAGAGCTTTGAACTTTAGTAATTTAGAATAGGGTAGGGCATTTTTTATTTTGGGGGTCTTTGTTATTTTATTAGGGGGCTTAGAGTAGGTGTAATTAGTTTAAAATTGTTGTAATATTTTTCTTATGTTTGTAAATATTTTTTTATTTTTTGTAACTTAGTTCTTTTTTATTTTTTGTACTTTAGTTAGTTTATTTCATTGTAGTTATTTGTAGGAATTGTATTTAATTTATTTATTGATAGTGTAGTGTTAGGTTTAATTGTAGGTAATTGTAGGTATTTTATTTAATTAATTTAATGATAGTATAGTGTTAGGTTTAATTGTAACTTAGGTTAGGATTTTTTTTACAGGTAATTTTGTAATTATTTTAACTAGGTAACTATTAAATAGTTCTTAACTATTTAATAGCTGTTGTACATGGTTAAAATAATTACAAAGTTGCCTGTCAAATAAATATTAATCCTAAAATAGCTATAATATAATTATAATTTATATTGTAGCTATATTAGGATTTATTTTACAGGTATTTAGCTTTAAATAGGAATAATTTATTTAATAAGAGATAATTAATTTCGTTAGATGTAAATTATATTTAACTTAGGGGGGTGTTAGTGTTAGGGTTAGACTTAGCTTTAGGGGTTAATACATTTATTAGAATAGCGGTGAGCTCCAGTCGGCAGATTAGGGGTTAATAATTGAAGTTAGGTGTCGGCGATGTTAGGGAGGGCAGATTAGGGGTTAATACTATTTATTATAGGGTTAGTGAGGTGGATTAGGGGTTAATAACTTTATTATAGTAGCGCTCAGGTCCGCTCGGCAGATTAGGGGTTAATAAGTGTAGGCAGGTGGAGGCGACATTGTGGGGGGCAGATTAGGGGTTAATAAATATAATATAGGGGTCGGCAATGTTAGGGCAGCAGATTAGGTTTACATAGGGATAATGTAAGTAGCGGCGGTTTACAGAGCGGCAGATTAGGGGTTAATAATAATATGCAGGGGTCAGCCATAGCGGGGGCGGCAGATTAGGGGTTAATAAGTGTAAGGTTAGGGGTGTTTAGACTCAGGGTACATGTTAGAGTGTTAGGTGCAGACGTAGGAAGTGTTTCCGCATAGCAAACAATGGGGCTGCGTTAGGAGCTGAACGCGGCTTTTTTGCAGGTGTTAGGTTTTTTTTCAGCTCAAACAGCCCCATTGTTTTCTATGGGAGAATCGTGCACGAGCACGTTTTTGAGGCTGGCCGCTTGCGTAAGCAACTCTGGTATCGAGAGTTGAAGCTGCGTTAAATATGCTCTACGCTCCTTTTTTGGAGCCTAACGCAGCCTTTATGTGGCCTCTCAATACCAGAGTTATTTTTATGGTGCGGCCAGAAAAAAGCCGGCGTTAGATTTTTGGGTTGTTACCGACAAAACTCCAAATCTAGCCGTTAGTAAGCAGTTAAATCAATTATGTACACTATTCACCAATATGAGTCAAGCTTTGATGGTTCAACACCCAAATAATCCTTTTTAAGGGGTACAACCAGTGGCCAGCAGTGGACCACAGGCACAGTCATAAATACCCAGATATTACCTGACAGAGAGGGGAGAGATATACTGAATTAAATGATCAATGTCACTAATGATACTAATCATGTTCTCTCCCTACAGCCCAGAAACAGACGGTTTAGCGGTGATGACGGGCAGCCTCAGCCTGGAAGCTCTAACAAACCTTTTCTTTTGCAGTTGTCCCCTAACCTTATTCCCACAGATGCAGTACACAGGAACCCTGTCAGCCCTATTATAGAGGAAATGACTGGTAAGAGTGAAAATTCTTCTGCATCAGGTAAATTGGTTGATACAGGTAAAACGTGGCGAAGCCTACAAATGTGTAAACATGCAAATTTGATGTGTGAAATGATAGAGACTACAGGGAGACATTATGTATTAGCTGAGCTCCAGGATTCAGTTACTAACCCTATAATGGGATTAATTGATACTGGATCTCAGGCAACTGTTTTATCCCACAGGTACTACACACAGCTAAATAAGCTAACGCCCCACAGGCCTAAATTCAGGGAATTTGATGGTTTACTAATAGGTGTTGGGGGGGACTCTCTCAAAGTCTACGGTACTGCATGGTTACAGCTAAAGCTGGGGAATAGGGGAATAAGACACCCTGTCATTATAGTGGGTCTGCCGACTGATCGCTTAATCATTGGTATTGACCTTCTTAAGTGATTAAGTACCATAATTGATTGCATAAATAATGTAATTTGGTCACAAGTCAAACGACTTATTCATTATGAGTGGTCCAGCATACCTTGCACTAGACATAACTGTCACGTGGTGGAAGAGAAGCCAGATGCTGTGGAGATTCATTTCAGGAATAGCTCTGCACCTGAAATAAGCATCCTACAAACAGATAATCAGATTCCCCTAAGTGACTCTGATGGTTATACTTTTAAAATTTCGCCTGGAAAGATAGCAAATATTTCCCTAGACGGCGATGTATTAACCATATTGCTCCACAAGGGGGAGGCTAAATCCCCTAAAGATGGAGATCACTCTCAGTTCCTTACAGAAATTAAGAAAGTTAAAGATGATCTATTTATCCTTATGCAAGTGCATGACCTTGGAAAAACCAAGTATTTCAAATTGAACTTAAAACAGGAAGCTAGCTACATAAGCAAAGGCTTATTAGCGCAGATTGCTGAACCCAAGGTGATTAAATATCTTTCTCCCCAAGATCTCTGGGTCCATGACCTAGATGACAAGTCTGAAAGCTATAGCATCACAGCTAAATGTTTATTATCTATCTTCATAGGTGTCAGGGTGCCAAGAAACAGACTGTGACGAGAAGTGCAAAAATAATCACACCTTTATTAATAACAAAAAATAATAAAAAGTCCACATGTCAAATAACAAGCCAGGAGTCAAAACCAGAGCTGGTAGTCAGACGAGCCGAGTCAGGAGCAAAAGCGAGTAGTCAGACGAACAAGGAGAACAGCTGAGTCAGGAACAAGCCAGGGATCAGGAACCAGGAGGGACGTCAGACAGCCAGGTAATACACAGGAACTGGAACTCACAAACAGGTCTGAGACAACACAAGGGCAAAGAATACTGAACAGAGGCCCTTTAAATAATAAGTGATAACATCACAATTCTGAGACTGCAACCTGTCTCTCACATGGATGATGTACACCAGTCTGGCCATAAAAGGACGTGCAGGAAATGAGCAGCATCACACACTATGCACCAGAGTCAGCAAGAGAGGTGAGTAAAATGGCTGTCAGCAGCACATTGCAAACAAAGCAGGGGAAAAAACCTGACAATAGGTAATAAATCAGCAAAGCACCTGTTTTTAGTTTTAAATACTCCCCATAATCAAATATACATTGGCAATGATCTCTTACATAGATATGCCATACAAATAGATTTGATTAACCTTTGCCACTGGAGCAGGTTAAAGGGGCACCCCGAAGTATTTCAGGATGACAATGCAGCCCTGAAATCAAACCAGCAAATGCCACATGCTGTGAATATGCAGGTGTCTAACAATGTTGTAATCCCTGCTGGGGCTGATAAATTCCTCTTATCCTTACAGGTAAAAAGAGGTCAGAAATTAAAATCTTCTGAAACACTAATATGCATCTCCTATAGAATTCAAAATCTGGGTATAAAAATGACCCATACTCCTATGGTAAATATTGGAACTATGCCAATACATGTTATTGTGCATAACATGACCCCACAGGATATCACCTTATCCAAGGGAACTACCATAGGATATGCGCTGGAATCGAGTTATTACACTTTTGGATTCCAGAATAACATAATTGGGCTAATACCTGACAGATAATTTAACTGAAGAACAGTTAATATAACATTCCTTTGCATCAATGCCAGAGGGATTGTTTACAATTCAGTCTATTTATCCCTTCAGCTCAGAGGAAGGCATCTGTAAAATTGAAGAAGCCTCCCTAGTATTTGATCAGCCGATCAAAGAGCAAGAATACCCCAATACCCAGAATCATGGGGGCAATGTAAATTATAAGCAAGGGGATCTCACCTCTAGGTTGGAAGAAGATTATGAGTAGACATGTGCAATTCGTTTCGGATTTATTCAGAAATTCGGAAAATTCTGTAAATTTGGAGATTCGGATCGATTCGAATTTCCGAATTAAAATACTTCCGAATCTACCGAATGAATCCGAAATAGCTGCCGTATCTCTGAATAAATCTGAATTAGCTCGGTAAAATTCGACATTCCTATGGGGAAACACTAAGTCTGCACCTAACACCCTAACATGTACCCCGAGTCTCTAAACACCCCTCATCTAACACTTATTAACCCCTAATCTGCCGCCCCGCTATCGCTGACACCTGTATTATCTTATTAACCCCTAATCTGCCGACCGGATATCGCCGCCACTATAATAAATGTATTAACCCCTAAACCGCCGCACTCCCGCCTCGCAAACACTATAATAAATTTCATTAACCCCTAATCTGCCCCCCCCAACGTCGCCGCAATCTATCTACAAGTATTAACCCCTAATCTGCCGACCGGACATCGCTGCCACCTACATTATAGCTATTAACCCCTAATCTGCTGTCCCTAACATCGCTGACCCCTACATTATAGTTATTAACCCCTAATCTGCCCCCCCCAACGTCGCTGCAACCTAACTACAAGTATTAACCCCTAATCTGCCGACCGGACATCGCCGCAACCTACATTATAGCTATTAACCCCTAATCTGCTGTCCCTAACATCGCCGACCCCTACATTATAGTTATTAACCCCTAATCTGCCCCCCCAACGTCGCCGCAACCTAACTACAAGTATTAACCCCTAATCTGCCGACCGGACATCGCCGCCACCTAAATTATAGCTATTAACCCCTAATCTGCTGTCCCTAACATCGCCGACCCCTACATTATAGTTATTAACCCCTAATCTGCCCCCCCCAGCGTCGCTACAATCTAACTACAAGTATTAACCCCTAATCTGCCGACCGGACATCGCCGCCACTATAATAAATGTATTAACCCCTAAACCGCCGCACTCCCGCCTTGCAAACACTATAATACATTTTATTAACCCCTAATCTGCCCTCCCTAACATTGCCGCCACCTACCTACAATTATTAACCCCTAACCTCCCGCCCCCAACGTCGCCGCTACAATAATAAAGTTATTAACCCCTAAACCTAAGTCTAACCCTAACCCTAACACCCCCTAACTTAAATATAATTTAAATAAAACGAAATAAATTTACTATAATTAAATAAATGAATCCTATTTAAAACTAAATACTTACCTGTAAAATAAACCCTAAGATAGCTACAATATAACTAATAGTTACATTGTAGCTATTTTAGGATTTATATTTATTTTACAGGCAACTTTGTATTTATTTTAACTAGGTACAATAGTTATTAAATTGTTAATAACTATTTAATAACTACCTAGCTAAAATAAATTCAAATTTACCTGTAAAATAAATCCTAACCTAAGTTACAATAACACCTAACACTACACTATCATTAAATTAATTAAATAAATGAATCCTATTTAAAACTAAATACTTACCTGTAAAATAAACCCTAATATAGCTACAATATAACTAATAGTTACATTGTAGCTATCTTAGGATTTATATTTATTTTACAGGCAACTTTGTATTTATTTTAACTAGGTACAATAGCTATTAAATAGTTATTGACTATTTAATAGCTACCTAGTTAAAATAATTACAAAATTACCTGTAAAATAAATCCTAACCTAAATTACAATTAAACCTAACACTACACTATCATTAAATAAATTAAATAAATTAACTACAAGTACCTACAATTATCTATAATTAAATAAACTAAACTAAAGTACAAAAAAACAAACAAACACTAAATTACAAAAAAAAAACACTAAATTACAAAAAATAAAAAAATATTACAAGAATTTTAAACTAATTACACCTAATCTAAGCCCCCTAATAAAATAACAAAGCCCCCCAAAATAAAAAAATGCCCTACCCTATACTAAATTACAAAAGTTAACAGCTCTATTACCTTACCAGCCCTTAAAAGGGCCTTTTGGGGGGCATGCCCCAAAGAAAACAGCTCTTTTGCCTGTAAAAAACAAAACACAATACCACCCCCCAACATTACAACCCACCACCCACATACCCCTACTCTAACCCAAACCCCCCTTAAATAAACTTAACACTACCCCCCTGAAGATCTCCCTACCTTGAGTCGTGTTCACCCAGCCGGGCCGAAGTCTTCATCCGATGGGGCAGAAGAGGACATCCAGACCAGCAATTTTAAACTAATTACAGCTAATCTAAACCCCCTAATAAAATAACAAAGCTCCCCAAAATAAAAAAATGCCCTACCCTATACTAAATTACAAAAGTTAACAGCTCTATTACCTTACCAGCCCTTAAAAGGGCCTTTTTCGGGGCATGCCCCAAAGAAAACAGCTCTTTTGCCTGTAAAAAAAAAACACCACCCCCCAACATTATAACCCACCACCCACATACCCCTACTCTAACCCAAACCCCCCTTAAATAAACCTAACACTACCCCCCTGAAGATCTCCCTACCTTGAGTCGTGTTCACCCAGCCGGGCCGAAGTCTTCATCCAATGGGGCAGAAGAGGACATCCAGACCGGCAGAAGTCTTCATCCAAACGGGGCAAGAAGAGGTCTTCCATCCATCAGAAAAGTACCAAAAAATAAACAAACACTAAATTACCAATTATAATAAAATATTACAAGAATTTTAAACTAATTACACCTAATCTAAGCCCCCTACTAGCTATTAATATAGCTACAGTATAACTAATAGTTACATTGTAGCTATTTTAGGATTTATATTATTTTACAGGCAACTTTGTATTTATTTTAACTAGGTACAATAGCTATTAAATAGTTAATAACTATTTAATAACTACCTAGCTAAAATAAATACAAATTTACCTGTAAAATAAATCCTAACCTAAGTTACAATTACACCTAACACTACACTACCATTAAATTAATTAAATAAATGAATCCTATTTAAAACTAAATACTTACCTGTAAAATAAACCCTTATATATCTACAATATAACTAATAGTTACATTGTAGCTATTTTAGGATTTATATTTATTTTACAGGCAACTTTGTATTTATTTTAACTAGGTAAAATAGCTATTAAATAGTTATTTACTGTTTAATAGCTACCTAGTTAAAATAATTACAAAATTACCTGTAAAATAAATCCAAACCTAAGTTACATTTAAACCTAACACTACACTATCATTAAATAGATTAAATAAATTAACTACAAGTACCTACAATTAAATACAATTAAATAAACTAAAATAAAGTACAAAAAAAACCCAAACACTAAATTACAAAAAATAAAAAAATATTACAAGAATTTAAACTAATTACACCTAATCTAAGCCCCCTAATAAAATAACAAAGCCCCCCAAAATAAAAAAATGCCCTACCCTATACTAAATTACAAAAGTTAACAGCTCTATTGCCTTACCAGCCCTTAAAAGGGCCTTTTGCGGGGCATGCCCCAAAGAAAACAGCTCTTTTGCCTGTAAAAAAAAACACACTTAAAGGTGACGTCAATTAAAGGTACAGTCATTTAGTCATCGGATCAAGAAAGAAGAGGATGCTCCGCGTCGGATGTCTTTAGGATGCTGCTGCTCCGCTCCGGATGGATGAACATAGAAGATGCCGCCTGGATCAAGACTTCTGATGGATGGAAGACCTCTTCTTGCCCCGCTTGGATGAAGACTTCTGCCGGTCTGGATGTGCTCTTCTGCCCCATCGGATGAAGACTTCGGCCCGGCTGGGTGAACACAACTCAAGGTAGGGAGATCTTCAAGGGGGTAGTGCTAGGTTTATTTAAGGGGGGTTTGGGTTAGAGTAGGGGTATGTGGGTGGTGGGTTGTAATGTGGGGGGGGGTATTGTGTTTTTTTTACAGGCAAAA
Organism: Bombina bombina; assembly: GCF_027579735.1. NCBI lineage: Eukaryota > Metazoa > Chordata > Amphibia > Anura > Bombinatoridae > Bombina > Bombina bombina. The sequence continues at coordinate 894,071,564 of NC_069500.1, forward strand.
GAGTTGTTTTCTTTGGGGCATGCCCCGCAAAAGGCCCTTTTAAGTGCTGGTAAGGCAATAGAGCTGTTAACTTTTGTAATTTAGTATAGGGTAGGGCATTTTTTTTATTTTGGGGGCTTTGCTATTTTATTAGGGGGCTTAAATTAGGTGTAATTAGTTTAAAATTCTTGTAATTTTTTTTTTTTTTATTTAGTGGGGTTTTTTTGTACTTTAGTTTAGTTTATTTAATTGTATTTAATTGTAGGTACTTGCAGTTAATTTATTTAATTTATTTAATGATAGTGTAGTGTTAGGTTTAATTGTATCTTAGGTTAGGATTTATTTTACAGGTAATTTTGTAATTATTTTAACTAGGTAGCTATTAAACAGTAAATAACTATTTAATAGCTATTTTACCTAGTTAAAATAAATACAAAGTTGCCTGTAAAATAAATATAAATCCTAAAATAGCTACAATGTAACTATTAGTTATATTGTAGCTATATTAAGGTTTATTTTACAGGTAAGTATTTAGTTTTAAATAGGATTCATTTATTTAATTAATTTAATGATAGTGTAGTGTTAGGTGTTATTGTAACTTAGGTTAGGATTTATTTTACAGGTAAATTTGTATTTATTTTAGCTAGGTAGTTATTAAATAGTTATTAACTATTTAATAGCTATTGTACCTAGTTAAAATAAATACAAAGTTGCCTGTAAAATAAATATAAATCCTAAAATAGCTACAATGTAACTATTAGTTATATTGTAGCTATATTAATAGCTAGTAGGGGGCTTAGATTAGGTGTAATTAGTTTAAAATTTTTGTAATATTTTATTATTTTTGGTAATTTAGTGTTTGTTTTTTTTGTGGTACTTTTCTGATGGATGGAAGACTTCTTCTTGCCCCGGAAGGATGAAGACTTCTGCCGGTCTGGATGTCCTCTTCTGCCCCATCGGATGAAGACTTCGGCCCAGCTGGGTGAACACGACTCAAGGTAGGGAGATCTTCAGGGGGGTAGTGTTAGGTTTATTTAAGGGGAGTTTGGGTTAGAGTAGGGGTATGTGGGTGGTGGGTTGTAATGTGGGGGGGGTATTGTGTTTTTTTTTACAGGCAAAAGAGCTGTTTTCTTTGGGGCATGCCTCGCAAAAGACCCTTTTAAGGGCTGGTAAGGTAATAGAGCTGTTAACTTTTGTAATTTAGTATAGGGTAGGGCATTTTTTTATTTTGGGGGGCTTTGTTATTTTATTAGGGGGCTTAGATTAGGTGTAATTAGTTTAAAATTCTTGTAATATTTTTTTATTTTTTGTAATTTAGTGGGGTTTTTTTGTACTTTAGTTTAGTTTATTTAATTGTATTTAATTGTAGGTACTTGTAGTTAATTTATTTAATGATAGTGTAGTGTTAGGTTTAATTGTAACTTAGGTTAGGATTTATTTTACAGGTAATTTTGTAATTATTTTAACTGGGTAGCTATTAAATAGTTATTAACTATTTAATAACTATTGTACCTAGTTAAAATAAATACAAAGTTGCCTGTAAAATAAATATAAATAATAAAATAGCTACAATGTAACTATTAG